>NC_053160.1:97802797-98062797 GCF_016835505.1 Polypterus senegalus
TGCTTGATGAACTGAATGGTCCTCTCTCGTTTGTCAAATTTCCTATGCTGTTATCTTCTAATGCCAAGATCAGGCTATAATTTACAGCTTAGGTTTTTCCAGACATGGGTAACAGAGCCCTACACATTCCTGATTCTCCTCTAGACAGGATAGCTGGAACATTTTAATTATGAAGTGGTGCAGTATACGGTTTTACTTTAATTAGAACACTATCCCTTATTTAGTAATTTCAAATTGATTACTTAACATTTTACCTCGTCCTTCCATTGTCAGGGTCTCAGGTCTGTCTTCTTAAGTCTTTGATGGAAAAAAAAAACTCCTGAAGATAGGGAAATAAGTAAAACAAAGCCTGAATTAATGCAACTTTAGTAAATGCCATACTGGTCAAAGGGCAGAGTACTTACATTAAGAGAAACCAGAGACAGGCAGACAGAGACAAAGCAGAGCTTCAGAAAAGTCTTACAATGAGCAAAGAGAGATGAATTTCACTGAAGCAGTCTAGACAATAAAGTTGCTTTGATTCTCAATGGCATCTGCTTAGAATACAAGTTAATACGATGTACTTTACTTTTCACTTAGGAAGTTAATTCTGCTGTAATTTAAACATGACCAAAGTACAGCATAAATATTTAATGTACAACTGATTGCACTGGTTTCACCCATTAACTTATAAGCTTGCAAAAAGCCACACTCATCACACTCAGGATAACTTGTGTACTTGGATGCATTTCTATTAGAAAAAAGGTGAAAAAATGAGAATGACATAACATACTACCAAGAACTGGGTAAGAATGATATTTCTGGTAGATAAGATATTATAACTCAGGTGAACAAACTTCTGTCTGTATCAGATAGTGATGCAGTTATGACACAAGAAAGTATAACCAGCATATTGTATGTGCTGAATTTGTAGAAGTAGAGAACCCAATAAGAAGGTGAACATGTGTAGTGATTGTTTTGTGTATTACTGCATATACCTCATACAAATACGGGCATAATGTACTGTGAATACATAGTGTAGGAGAAGAGGGTTTAGAAAGAAGAAATACAAGAAAAAAATAAGTAAGGAAATGTAATGAGTCCAATTTGAAATGAAAATAGCCAGTGTAAAATGAGAAAATATAGATGGGGAAAAGTGAGTTTAACTAGCAGGCTGGAAAACAGGGAGGTCTAGACATATCACATTAAAGAACACTCCGACATTTAACTTTTGTCTGCTTTTGCTATTGAAGGTAAACACTTTGAGTTGGACAGGCCTATCCTAGCAAAATGTTCCAGCTTTCCTAGGGAAGTCTCAGGTGCCAAGAGGTATAATGCCATCAGAGTACAGTCTATTCAGCTGGAAAAATATAAATAATGAGGTTTCTTTTCTTATTTAGCTCTTATAATTATGTGGACTATCATTGATTTCTTTATAAATAAACATTTTGAGGTCATTCTGAAAGAGGATTTCAGATATATCTCTTTATTTAAGCACATCTATTGGGGAGCAGCAAGTGAACTCTTACTCTTTTTCAGCCACTCCATCTAACGTTCTTAAGTTTTTATATATCAAAATAAGAAAAAAGAGCCGGGGGCAATTATTCATTCTATAGACTGTGGAAAGTAAAAAACTTAAGGTAAACAACACAGGTAGCAAGCCCATATGGGCCCCTAATGTTTTTATATGGGCCAGACATTGAACACCCTTTGGATCATATGAAGCCCTATATACAGTTTTTAATGGCCTGGTACAGATGTGCTGGGAGAGAGCAAAAACCTGAACAGTTTTGGGGACCCGAGGACTGGGTTAGGAACCCCTGGATAAGATGCACCTAAGCTTAAAGCAAGCATTTAACATAGTGGTTTCTAAACTTTTTTTTCACAAAATGATCTTTCTCAGGATATAGTAGACCTAGTACAGTTGGAATCTGGAATGAAAACCACCCTTTATTTTACAGTATGTACTGTATTTGTATACTGTATATTGTTTTTCCATCTCATTCAACCGTACACTTTAGACTGAAGGGAAACCACTTAAAAGTGGATTGATGACACTGGATACCTAAAGTACTATCCTCTTCATGTTGCAGGTACATTACCAGGAGGGCAACCAGATGTATAGGGAACACATTTCCAGCTAAGAAGCTCATGTGAGTAGAATGGTGGACTACAGTTTCAAATAACACCACTTTCAGAACATATAAGAGTGGGAAAAAGTAGCCAAGGAGAGTTTCAATATATTCTGTACAAAGATGCAATTTCATCTAGGAGACCTTTTGCTGTTTAGGAACCCAACAAGTGCTGTTATATATTTGCATTTGAACCTTTTTAAAGTTACCATTTATACTGATTTTTCTCTATAGTATCAACATTATGTTTTGTGCTTAAATTGTAATTCCACTGTATATGTGATTATTTTATAAGTGGTAGTGTGGTTAATAAGAATAAGATGAGTAGAACTGATTTGAAGTGAATTTAACCTAGAAGCCTATGCTTGGAATTAGACTTATTGGCAGCATAGAAAAGTTGGTGGGGTAGCACTATATTTAGATAACACTGTTGCAAATAGACCTTTCAAATCAAGAAAGGATGGAAATGAAATAGTATAATGCAAGGCTGTTGATATGATTAATTTGTTAACTTTTCTGTACAGAAGTGTGAAATTGGGCCTTTCCATGCAGTATTAGGTGCATGGCAGGAACCCACCCGGAACAGGACGTCATGCATCACTTAGTAGTGACTGACATTGGTATGACAAAATAAAAAGAATTAGTCAGTCATTGTCCAACCTGCTACATCCTAACACAGGGTCACGGGGGTCTGCTGGAGCCAATCCCAGCCAACACAGGGCGCAAGGCAGGAAGAAATCCCGGGCAGGGCGCCAGTCCACCACAGGACACACACACACACACACACACACACACCAAGCACACACTAGGGACAATTTAGGATCACCAATGCACCTAACCTGCATGTCTTTGGATTGTGGGAGGAAACCGGAGCACCCGAAGGAAACCCACACAGACACGGGGATAAGAATAATTACTTTTTGGCAAATATTGCAGAAACTGGAGTAAAGATAACAGCCTTTATGTTTCAGTACTGACCCTTACTCAATGGCACTCCCACTTGGTTTTAACCCTTAATAATGTTGAACAGGGTCAGCCCAGGAGGACATCAATCTATTTAGTGATATTAGTCAACTTAATTAAACATGGTGTGCTGAAAAAAATAACACAATCTGCATAAAGTGAACTTTGCTTGCATTTAACATGCTGTTTTCTTTATATTTAATAAAACAATTACTTCCAGTGATTTAAAAAATACTTTGAAAAGAATCAGGGAGTGTTTATTTGAAATTCCAGTTTCAGTTTATTCATGACATCTGTCCTGTATGTATATTGTTTTCTGAGCCTTACCTCATCAACCTGCTATCATAAAGTCTGGTGTGAAATGGAGCACAAATCCTGGTTGAAGTGCTAGTGTGAAAGGGTCTTCACCTAGATGCGTTTCTGAGATGTGGCAAATGGAGGGACCTAATTTTCTGGACTGATGTGGTATGACCCCAAAATTTGCTGGTGAATTTGCTGCATTAATGATAGAGAGATCTCCTAATCCCTGTCAACAGTTAATAGTCTTTGAGAACCCAGAGTGATTAGGTAGTTCAGAAATCATAAAACATTTTCTGATAAGCTGTCAGCTATGCTTACTGTATAACAATATTCATCCTTCTTTTTAACCCTTAAGTCTAGACTCACATTGGACATTAAGGCCATGCTTGACAGGGCCTAAAGGAGCCATAGCAAGTGACAGTAAGTTTAACATTGGGTTAGTCTTAGTAATGGTTTTAGGCACTGAAATAAGGATCTATGGTTGAGAATGTACAGTTAACATGATCACAAGCCAAACTCTGTAAAACAATAAAAGCAATCTAAAGCAGTACATAATGTTATTGTCAGATGTTCATATAATCCAGTGGTGGTAATCTGTCATACAATTATTTTAATAAAACTAAAAAATTATTGCATCAAATCAGCATTCAAAACTCTGAGAATATGAGTGACTGAAACCCTTAATATCGGAACATAGAATGGGTTTAATAACTATTAAAGGGGCTAGAGAAAGTCCAGAAAAGCTTTAATAAACCTATTCAAGAACTACCATATGAAAGACAGATAATTATCTTTACAGTTAAAGCATAGGGAGATTAATAGGTGACATGATAGAAGTGTATGCCAGCTGTTTTTCAACAAGAACATGGAGGCCTCAACTGGAAGCTGGTTAAGTGTGAAAAGTGTATACACTTTTCAGTAACATTTTAGAATATGGGCTTTAGTACCTATTAGTCATTCTTACTTGTAGCTACTGTATGTAATAGAAATAAAGCCTTTCAAAAGGTTATTAGAGGTGACTGATACACTGTACTAGATTCCATTCTAATGTGTTGTCATTGGTAATTTGCAAGTTGTACTAATACAGAACAAAGTTTATGTTTAGTTCTTATTACCTAACAGTAACTGATTAAGAGATGCACCTAGGATAGTCTATTCAAATGTGTTATCCTTGTCTTTAACATAGAAAAACATAACCTTAAAAAGCATGATCTGCAATATGTCACTGCACCAATGTCCCCACTCACAGATAATAAATATCCTACTGACAATTTACATATGTATCAAACTGATGACTCAAAACCTGGCTAATTCATATTATTGTTATAAATGACATTTCCTTTTAATTTCTGTATCATTTTTTGTGGCTTTTTACAATGATGTTTGCTTCCTTTGTGTTTTTTTTTTACCTCAGGGAATTAATATCTATTGTCATTTTTTTTCTGTCATTCTCTGCGTAAAAGACTGAACCTTTTTCAAATTATAACATAATGGCAGTTTGTTTGCTTTATGTGCACTACCATTTTAGAGTTATTGTGTGCCTGTTGCTATGACAACTTACCCACATGATCCTCTGAGAGTGTGTAAACCCTGATGTCATCAACACTACGATATTTATGTTTTCTTGTACAATTCCAAATCCTTCAAAATTTTGATACAAAGAGTTTTATATGTGATTTATTTAATTTGGTGTATTATAACATTTTCAACCTCAGCTTTTTTATTAAGAACTACTTAAAAAAAGAAGCTGCAGGAAGCATTGTTAACAACCGTAATCAATATTTGAGCTTTTTTAATATTTTAATAGAAAAGGCATGGTGGCTCAGTGGTAGCACTGCTGCTTTGCAGTTAGGAGACCCAGGTATGCTTCCCGGGTCCTCACTGCATGGAATTTACATGTTCTCCCTGTGTCTGCGTGGTTGTCCTCCGGATACTCCGGTTTCCTCCCACAGTCCAAAGACATGCATGTTAGGTGCATTGGCGATCCTAAATTATCCCTAGTGTGTGTGTGTATGTGTGCCCCGTGGTGGGCTGGCACCCTGCCTGGGGTTTGTTTCCTGCAGACCCCCGTGACCCTGTAGTTAGGATATAGCGGGTTGGATAATGGATGGATGGATGGAAAAGGACATAAAGTGCAGGTATGAAACAAAAAAGCCTAACAAATATAAGTGGAATTTACAGTTAAAGAGAACTATGCAATCTTGAATCAAATTTTTAACTGGCTTGTTCCTTTGCAGATTAGTGGCTGGTTGGTGTTAATGCTGGACCACTGGATAAAATACATTAATCTAAACTTGGACACCACATTATCAGAAGGCAAACATTGACCCTACCACAGATAGGAATAGTTCAATGTTGTCAGTCAACCTAACAAGCACATCTTTGGGATGTAGATGGACTCTAGAACATCTGGAGAAAACACACATTGATACAGGGGAAATATGCACACAGAGCTCAGACTTGGGGAGTGGGGCTGGGAAGAAGCAATACTGATTACAACAGCACCTTGCTGCTCAAAGAAGACATTGCATTCGACAAAAATTGAAATATATTTACAAGGCAGAACACTGAGACAGCGTGACATCTAACTAAATGGGAGGTGAACATTAAGGAGGCTTTTAAAATTGAAAAATATTCTGATGGTTTAATACCTTACAATCCTAAGATTAAGACATTTTTTGTTTGAAACTCTGGTAAGAATTTTTATTTATAACGAATCAGTGTAAACAGGAGAGGTCACTACTGCTTATAAAATAGGAAATGGTATTCTGATTTCCACAGTGGTGGAGAAGACACAGCCAGTTAATTATACATTATTACAGTATTGAAAATAATTATGAAAGTGATGAGCAATGAGTTAAGATTGGTACCAAATAATAACATCCAAAAAGGAAATCATTATGTGTTTAGACAGAATCACTTAGTGTCAGAAAAATATTGTTGATTTATTTGAGAAGACTGAAATAACAGTGAACCGGAAAAGTAGTTATATTATTGACTTAGCTCAGTGAAACCTTTTGATTTGGTTACTCAAATAAGGCTTGCGGTTAAACAGGAAATAGTATTGAAAGTATTAAAAATGGTTCTAAAAAATTATTTAAAGGCAAAATGCAGTGTGTGATTGTTTAGTCCACTTCATGGCAATACACTTGGTTCACTGTTAAACCAACAATATTTTCTTATTTAGATAAAGATCTTAGAAGAGCTTTATTTTCTTTAAGGTCTTTATCAACTGAAGTTAATGTTTACCTCTCCTTGATTACCAACCTAACTTTATAATAACTGTTACTTTAACGTACTCCCTTTCAATCACATTTAGGAGCTTTATGCCAAAATAACCGTATACTTTTCAACTTAATGGTATAATAGTTCTATGCTGCCTCGGAGCTCTAGAGTCCTGGATGCATAGTCTAGCCTGGTCACATCACAAAGACATCCAGTTTGGGCTAACAGATGATTCTAAACTGGCAATGTACAGTCTATAAGGTAATTGAGGGTGTGTGCCCTGTGATGGACTGGTGATCTGAGCCATCAGGATAGACTTAAGCACCAACATCCATGAAAGGGATTAAGCAGGTTTTAAAATGTAAAGGAGTGACAGGCAGTCAACGGTAACTGCAAAGACACTACTATAGGGTGTCACACACGTGCGAGTTGGAGGCAGTCAAAGAGCCTAAAGGTGAGTGAAATCTCGCAAGACAAGGGTTTATCACATGGTGCTTACCTGACTCTCTTTCTATCTACAGAAAACCGGAAGACAAGTAAAACAGTCGCAAACTCACAAATCCAAAATGGCCGCGATGATGTCACTTCCGGTTTCCATCTGATTACGTCACTTCCGGTTCCAACTCGATTACTTCAGTCTGCTCCTGGTGACGTTGGTTCCGTGGTCCCGCCTCCAAACGTCACTTCCTGCCAACCACTTCCTCCCATCATCCCATCCTCTATATAAACGCCATTTTGTTATAGCAATTCATTCATTTGTGTACTGAAAAGGTCATATTTGGATCATTCTCTTCATTTTTGTCTGGACGACAATATACGGGGATAAAACCCCAAAACTTTTTCTATTTTGAGGACTCTTTATTTATTACAAGGCTAGACATCAATCAGCATATATGATACTGCAGTAGCAGATAATTGCAGTAATTGGAGACACAATGCTGCAGTCGTTCCGAATTGCAGTCCTTTGTCAATTAATACATCTTTCTTATTTACTTGGCCTGTTTCTGGGATTTTCAACTATTTACATTTTGGTTTCACTTTTTGGTTTTCTCCTTCATTTTGTTTCTTGAACTGTTGTTTTTATTTTCAATTTACTGCAACATCATTTTGTTTGTCATTCTGATGTGGCTGTCCTTTATTCTCTGACATTATGATACGGCATTTCATTGTCAGAGGGCATAACCATTGAAGTTCCACCATGTTACATAATCGGTGTGACACTTATTAAACCAGCACTACAAAGAGATCAGTGTCCATGTATTAGACAAAATCTGTGTTTGCCAGTCCCTTTTTGCCTTAGAATTTTCAGCATATACAGCCCTTTTCAGGGAGTCTTTGATGGCAACCATGTGATTACACATTTACTTTGTTACACATTACTTTGTCCTATCATGTTTCTTGTCCTATTCAGAAAGAAACACACAGAGCATCTGGATGAGCAATCAGAATAGACTTTATTGCAAAGAATATAAAACCATTGCAGAGCATATAAAGCCATCTCAGTTCAGTGAAGACAACCTCTTGCTTTGGACGAGCCTTATATTTATTACAAATCTTATCTTGAAAATATCCCCACTACACACATTTTCTCATCACCCGCTTTACATGTTTTCTCATGACAAGGGCCTAGTTCCATACATTTTCTCATAACAATCACCTGGGGCCTCAGGCATAATGCCTTGCGTAGAATTCACACTAAAACATGGCATACGGACAAACGCGGAAATGTGCGTACACACAAAAAAATCCAAATGCATAAATGTGTGTATGCCAACTTCCACATTCTTCCATCGCATAAATCCCAGTCTGCATGAAATGTAACGCTTGTGCATGCGCCTGTCACCCCTCCCAGACTCCTCCGAGAATTACACCTCTTTGAATATGCAAATCAATATAAATAGCCCCTTATGTTTTGTATTCTGTGAAAAGACAATGGCAAAAGCACGGGGGAAAAAGAAGAATTTCAGTGAATGCCAAGTAGAGGCAAGGAAAAACTATTAAGCAGTGATATAAACAACAAAAGGAAGTTGATAGAGTTACAGAGTGGCGTAAAAACTCAAAAGTTGCAAAGTGCCTGAAATAAATAAGAAGTGGTCAGATATCAAAGTCGCCGTGAAAAGTTGAGTCGTAGCCCACTGTCTGAGTGTCATATGGAAGAGTATTAGAGTACAGAGAAAAGAAAACAAAATAGGGACACAGTAGGAAAAAAGCTCAAAATGTCAGCTTTAATCTTGAAATTTCCACTTTAATCATGTAGTTTATTTTGTCATTAAAGTAAAACATCATAAACTTAATCTTAAAATAGTTTAATTTACTAGTTTCTCAAATGCCATTGTAGCTAAAGTAGCAAATTAAATGCTTTGTTTTGTATAAGTTCTTCTATGTGCTCTATGTGTGTGAATCTCTACGTGCTTCCAAACGGGTTTTCTCTTCCTTCGTTACATTCATGATATTACAGCTCTCTGAACAAATTAAATACTGAGATGTATACTTGATATAATTTTCATGATGCTAGGAATTTAAGCATGTTATTAAACATGTGAACACGGTAGCGCAGTGATAGTGATGAGCTGGCACCCGGTCCAAAGATTGTTCCTGCATCACACGAGATGCTTGCTGCGCTGTGCACGACCTTTGATTAAATAATTTATTGCAGCAGTACTGTCTCTTTCAAATGTACAAACCCCCAGTTCCTGTCCTTTCTTTTCTTTCTCCAGGTACCCAATCACCACACAATCAGCCCTGTAATAGATGTCAAGCCATTGGCAGCTGAAACTTAAAAGACCTTCCCAAAGAAATACCAACTGTATTTCTAATTGAGCAGCGAATTAGTGGCAAGCGAATAACTCATGGGAAGAGGAAAGGTCAGAAAAAGTGGAGAATGGTGGAAAGAGTGAGTAGGAAGAGGGCATAAGCAGTGGTGTGGCAAGGCTGACACATTGGCCAAACACATTACCTGGTAGACAGGGATTGATTTTTGTTTAGATAGACATCGAGGGCTTTATTTATCTATTTATTTATTGTATTGTCCATGTAATTTGGTTCTTTAGCTTATAAGATTTTCTAATATGACAACATCCATCCATCCATTATCCAACCCACTATATCCCAACTACAGGGTCACAGGGGTCTGCTGGAGCCAATCCCAGCCAACACAGGTTGCCAGGCAGGAAACAAACCCCGGGCAGGGCGCCAGCCCACCACAGAATATGACAACATGTTTCTTCTTATTTTATTTCAGTACTGTAATACAAAGTTGGCATTGCCCATTCTGCTAGGCTGTAGTAGCACACCAGGCCTGTAAGCTGCACAAAATCCTCACTTGTATTCCAAACTAAGTGACTGAACTATTTGTACCAGGATCTGCTTGTACTTCATCTGATAACAAAGTTGTAAATTGGATGTTGAGCTAACATCTTTTCCAAGAAACCTTTGCAGATCTCTTGAGCCAGAAGGCACGAAATGGACTCACAGGAATAAAGACCTACTGTATAATTCAAGGGATGGACAGAATAACTCACCTGTTAGAAAACAATGATTTTACAACTGAAAGTGACTTTATTCCAATCACAAGAAAGCTCACCCTTCTTTTAAAACCATGTGCACCCTATCCCTCAAAGGATGAAGAGACAAAAAGTAAAGAATGGGGAGAAGCAAAGTGAAGTTTGGAGAAATGTGAATTGAACATACTCATTAGAATTCTCAAGGGAATCCTAGAGAACTCTGGGATTCTCCCCAAGGGCAGTCTATGCAGATTCTCCCAAATGACTTTCTAAAATCTTCTCTCAAATTAACTAGCTATGAGCAGCCCTCTCTATGAGGAGCTGAAAAGGTGAAATTCTCTTCTGTTTGTTGACGAGAAGTTGAGACCCATTCTGTCAAGTCAAACTTGTGTGCCAGGTAGTCTGACAAGACTGAAAAATCATTACTTCAAGAAAGGTACTTCATTATCTAAACTCTTGGGCAACAATGAGTAATTCCTTTTCCCTGTAAAGTGGCAAAAGACAGCAGAAGGCAAGCTGAGGAAGCAGCAGCACAGCACTGACAAGGATCATGCAGTTATTATATTTATATAATCCTTGTGTTCATTAACACATTGTAATATTCTGTTCTTTAAAACAAGTGTGCCTTAGTCTAAAGGCTGGAGACCCACCTTCTACAACAGAGAAAGTTAAGGTAAATAAAGTATAAACCTTGCAGAAGGTAAACCTGATAACTAATTAACCAACTTAAAATTTACTCAGTTCTGATATTTAACTGACTGTTCGTGGGTGGGCAAGTTAAAATTTCTTTTTAGAATCTTACATTACTACTTATTTCTTTAAACTCATTACTTTTTTCAGCATCATAAAATGCATGCATTCCTGTCTATGGTAAATGTGTGCTTTCTCACGGTTTTCAATTTTGTAAGCCTACTGTGGAAGCTTGCCTAGCTCTCCCATCCTATTTTCTTAATCCTATGTAATTATCAATTACATTTGCCAATATTTTCAGTGATCATCCATCTATCGATTTCCTCAACTCAGACATTCCAATTCAAGGTTGCTAGAGGTGGATTCTATCTGAGCACCACCAGACACTGGGCAATAACGAATGCTGGGTGTGGACATCTGTCTATTCCAGAATACACTCACTGACTCTTATAGAACTGTCAATCAATCCAATGCACACATTCTTGGGAATGTGGAAGGTAAACTGAAGTACCCAGTGGAAAACCAAAGGACAGATGCAGAGAACATGTACAAATACAGTGACTAGGTTGTAACGGCCGACCCCTTATTCCCAGCCGGCAGCTACACCTCCAAGACCTGTGGCCTGGATAATTTACTGAGAAACCTTTCCTGTCAAGCCGTACTCTTACACAGATAAACTTTCCCCACAATCGACGGTTTGAAATGCAAAGACACAATAGGCAGAATGTAAAATTAAACAGGAATAAATGTATTAAATGAGACAAGACACGCCACAAGACAAATGCACACCCAATTATTCCTCCACCCCAACAATCCCAAAGCAACACTGAAAATATATATACAAATCCCCTCCCTTGTCCACGTAACATATAACACACACCACACAAACGATGAATGACTAGCAAACAGAATGATTGTGAACTTGAGTCCGAACGTGAATAAATGTCCTGAATACGGATACTGATTAGCGGCAATTGTAGTGTTTGTATTTCCCGGCGTTTGGAACAACCTCACCGTGATTCCTCGGCATGTGGCGAATGATGATTCGACCCCGGGGTCTTCAGCGGCAAGCAGGTTGAAAGGCAGTCCGGATGAATGAAAAACAAACTGGATCAAAGCGCAATGAAAATGATTCAGCAGGCAGGTTGTATTCGTGAATGCGGTATTGGTTCTCCTCTTCCTCTTCCTCTTCCTCTCTCTCTCTCTCTCTCTCTCTCTCTCTCTCTCTCTCTCTCTCTCTCTCCCCCTCGTGCTAGTTCTCCCCCTTTTGTCTCCTTCTTTTCTCCTTAAATAGTCCGTGACGGCAGTAATTGATTAATTGATACACAGGTGCTTTCCAGATTAGCGGTTGTGAACTCCTCCCATCATCCGTCCTCCTTTACGGGGACAACATTAACTGATACACATACACACAGTCAATGGGACAATGAAACGAGACACACACAGAACTGACATTTAAACACTAACTATGTGGCACCACTACAAGGTCAAGAACTCAGACTCAGTCTACTGATGCTGTATGGCAGTAGTGTTAACTACTGCACCACTTTGTTCCCTTACAACACCCATAACAATATTTTTTTCTTATCTTCAGGAAGAATTTTAATCAAATAGTTGACCTTCAAAAACAGCCTGCTATACATTTTTATATCTCTTGTGTTCGCCCATCATTTAACCTATAAAAACATATTCTTATGTAGACCTTTTCAAACTACCAGCTAAAGAGCAAAGAAAAAAATCCCTTCTAATGTAAAGGTAATAAAGGCAAAAATCTCTTAACAAATATTTGATATTTTCTAATGTTAGTATAAGACCAACACCAATAATAGTATGCCAGGTGTCACCTGAGACATGATTTTGCACTTTACAATGTGCACACAGCCATAAATTAATTTGATCATTTGTGACCAAAATCCTCCTATGTACATTGATACTTAACTGATTATTAGGCATAATGCACATATGCACCTGTCGGCAGTTAAGTTTTAATAAGTTTTCTGAAAAACAGGATTTAGAGCTTAGATCTCTAAAAACAGTGACACAATGCCTTGGGCATGATATTTGGAAGTCCAATTATGCTTTAGTAAATTTAGTTTCATGACTGAGATTTAATCATTAATATACCCTTTTGTATTTGAAAAATACAAGTAGAACCCAATAAAAATAAATAGTATTTAAATCAAATATATTTTCAGAGTGTATATTTGAGTGAAAAAATGCAATCGTTTTAAAATGTATAACAAACAATTTTATGAATAGAGGTAAGATTAAAAAACAGGCACAAACCATAGGCCAATCCATGCTCCCTGCCATTTCTTATCCATAGTCTTTCATCAACTTAACACTTATTTATTCAGCTTTCAGAATATATAATTCGCATGCTTCTCTAAATATTTTATCTGGAAAAAAAATACATTGTGGGACTTCTAGTATACTGTAGTGCAAAATTTATGGGCCCCGCTGGGATAGCAGCAGTGGGGCTCCCACCTCCAAAAACAAACATTTACAGCACAACCTTCATTTTACAGGTCCATGTTTAGCATTTTCCCATATTTAATATTTTTAGGATGCTGTTATTTAACATAAAACAAGCTCTTGTCCAAACATATGCGGTTATGTTCACACTGCAACTTAAAGTGAGTCCATCCTGTTTTTTTTCTTCATATCTGTTTCCTTTCTCAATGTTCACATTAATTTTGCAACTGATATAATTGTGTAAACTAACAGATGTTGGTTTCTGTGCTACTTTACATTGTTTCAGTGCAGGATGGCATAGCACATGATGGCAAGAAACAGGACCTGCTGCTTTTGTCCCAAACAACAAAAGACAGGACTGGTTAGAGCACAATGTTGAAGGCAGGAATGTAAAAGATGTTAGATGAGTAGAGTAACCCTTTCCGAAAAGCTCTGATTCCGTATCATTTTTTAATATCACATTTCTCTAAAAAAATTGTATCTGTGCCAAATATGAGTCAAAAAATAAGATAAGAGCTCCAGTGTGAAGGTAGCCTTTTTGAGTTTCAAAAATCTAATGCAATGTTGTACAGGTTGTGAGGCAAACAAGCACCAGGCTCTAGTAGTTTAACAGCTGCTATCAACAATGTAACATTATTCAAGAAATCTGAAAAAAATTGCACTATTAATGTTACTAAATAAATAGAATATATCAAGACACTTCAAAATGGATCATAATTATTGATCATAAAAATAATTGCAGTAAAACTTAAGACACAGTGAGCCAAGACCTGTATTAATGAGATCCTGAAACATCATTGACAATTTTTTTGCATTTACTATTTTTAACAAAATGTTAAATGGGAGTTGTACTGTATTTCAAACCCACCTCCGTTTCTGCAGAAGTCAGACACTATTAAAATAAAATGTTTTTTGGAGATCAAATTAAATTAAATCAGTGTTGCGGATGGCTAGTTTATTGCAATTTGCAAAAAAAATGCTGTGACTTTAACATAATAATAGTAAGAAAATGTGGTTTTTTTGGGGGGCAATGCTTAGATATTGTATTTTTCTTATCATGATGGAGCTCTTCATTGTATACTTGCTAATGTATGCAGATTTCAAGTATTTTGAGCCAATCCATCTGTTGCCTATAGCATCAGGCAGCATGACACACCAGTTTCTCACTATTTTGTTTAGTTTAAAAATGGCAAAAATATTTGTTTTTTACTTCTCTTTTTGTTGTCCGGCTTCACAAGAAATGTACTGCTCTACAACTGTTACCTGAAACCATATACCTTTCTCACTGTCCATATTCAACCCTATAGATCTCTATGGCACTAAAGCTTTCTTTACTTCTAAACCCTTATTTCAATCCAGTTTACCACCAATTGAAGGCTTCTCAAGAGTGTTCTCATGTGCTCTAAAACAATCGCAGTTGGACAAGAAATGGACAATCTAGCTTGCTGGCTCACTCGTAATAATCACACAGATGCATAGACTATAAACATTCACTTAAAAACTGTTTATCTGCTTTAAAACCAATAGTAGCAAATATTAACAATAAAAATGATTATAAAACCTATGAGGGCCTATGCAGTCTACATTCATTCACTGATGACAATTCCTAGATAGTCCAGTTCCTTAGTTATACAAATTATATTTCTTTATTTAAAAAAAATCAAAAGATAAAGATTTCTTGCTGTAGACAGAGTTTCTTGGAAAGAGTCTAGAAACTAAGCAGCAGCAGACAGAAAACTTCATAAAAGTTTCAGTTTCAGCTGAGAGGCTGCTCTTGAAGTGTCCATTTTTGAAAGTGAGAAAAGCTCTTTACAAAAGTGTCAGAAATGTGTCAACTAAACTAAAAAAAAACTCCACTTTTGCAACAAGTAGGAACTGAAGTGAGAGAACTCTTTTTGAAAAATGTTTGATTAAAAGAAGCAGCTCTTCTGCTTTCTAGTTCCATACACATAACACCTGGCCAGCTTGTTTTCACCTACTTTAGTTGAGTGCTTACATTGGTTTTTCAAAACACGCAGAAAATGTTATTGAAGATCAGACTGCCTTTGGTGAAGCTTTCTCCTAGCAGGCTAGAGATGGCCCAGGCCTGTTCTATGGGTGTTTTACAAAGACTTACACCATTTCTCCATTTTGTATGCTGTACCATTACTACATTCTCCATTTTTATGAATATTCTCAACTTTCATTATTCAAAAGCTTGAATCTTATTTTGGGAGGCATAACATGTCGGGTGAATCAAAGCTGAGTAAGATTTGTAAACTTTAGGATAATCCACAGAGCTAAACAAATACAGAAAAATTATAAGTGATAAGAAAATAACACAACTCAGAAAATAAAAGGTGAATGTGGATCCCTAAACTAAGTATCAGTGAGTATTGAAGGTCTTTATCTCTCTATCATGAAAGAAAATCCTGTGACGAGACATGATCTTGAAGAGAGACACTTCAAAGAGGTAGAGACACTTTCACTTCCTGTGACACGGTCAAGTCAGGTCAAGGCACGTCATACTGACATCCATTGGAAGCATGTTCCCGTGAGACGGTGACTTGTCAAACAAGATCAAAGTCATGTAACTTCTCAGTTGTTGCCCTGTCCTACTTACAACCATTTTCAAACAAGATCATGGTCATCTAAAAAGCGAAGAAGAAATTGCAGTGTGTCTAAAAAAGACTGAAAAGCACTGGAGAGAAAAGAATGCTCAACAAAATGTAAAAAAGAACAATAATAATCTAACTAAGCGAACAAAAAAAAGAATAGGTCAAACAAAATTAATAAGTTAAACAACACATGTCCACAACTAAGCAAAGAAGAAAGAGCAACATGTCGAAAAGAGACCCAAAAGCATTGGAGAGAAAAAAAAATGCCCAGAATCAGCCCGGAACAAGTGGAACTGAACACCTCGTGGGTCCAAACGGGGTCAGAAATAAAAGACAAAAAGTAAAAGACAAAGTACAACTTCATAAATGACAAAGCGAAGAAGAAAGAGCAAGAGCAGTGCATCAAAAAAAGACCCAAAAGCAATGGAGAGAAAAAAATGCAAACAAGAACACTAATACGCTATGTTCAATATTGCAAACTACGAACACTAATAATCAGCCTGGAACAAGTGGAACTGAAAACCTTGCAGGTCCAATCGCGGTCAGAAATAAAAGACAAAGAGCACAAGACACAGTAGAACTTCATAAAGATATTCAAAAACGGTGGCACCATACACATGCAGAGCAGGTTACAGATTATGAAAGTAGTGGAATTTGAAAGACTCAAAAAAAATGGTGCCATACACACACAGAGTAAGTTCAAAAATATGACAGCACACATCACATTTGCACTAACAAACGGAAATTATTACTCAGTGAAATAACGGAACAGCAAACACTGATCAAATATATAGACATAGGTGATATGTCAGAAGTATGTAGATATTGTAAGGCTTTAAAGTTTATGTCGGAGACTTGTAGATCAGCGAATTCATGTTGCCATCAGGGAAATGTACTGCTGCTTCTCAATGAAGAGGCGTTTCCGCGAGAATTAAAAGATTTGTTGTTCCATGAAGGGGAAATCCACAAACACTACAGGCAAAATATACAATGTAAGTATCTACAATACTCGTTTTGCGTTAGCATCATTCAATGCACAAAACGTTGATTTACACAATGATGGATCATACGCTGTGAAAATCTGTGGTCCCGCAACAATTAAAGCTACAAGGTTAATTTTGAAGTAACTACAATTTGGTCAGGTGTATATTTATGATCCCTGCAACATAGAATCAAAAGAGTTAAATGATCCAACGTACTAGAAATTATACATCCAATAATGGATTCAAATCCATATGTTCAAAAGTATCGCACTTTACACGACATTTATCTAGACAACACGGGCAAAGAAATTGTCTTGGATTACTATCTGAATCTAAAAGATCACAGTCACACTTATAATAAACCAACATATGACAAATTGTCAGTGATAATAATTTTGAAAGACAGAGATATCAAAGACAGAGTAGATATTCATGTATATCCAAAGGCAAAGCACGATTCATCAGTTCTGTCAAATACATTACCATATTCAGATCCTTTACTCTTTCCTTTGCTTTTCCCAGATGGCGAAACAGTATGGTCATACAATATGAAACAAACGCATTCAGAAAAACGTATAACACCCACACAATATTTTGGGTCCAAATTAGCGATATGTTCCCATGTATTACACCCACCTCTATTACTACTACTTACTATTATGACTATCGCAACATTATTAATGCGTATCTAAAAGTTGAAGCTAATCATCTCTTCTTTATTAAATCGAATCAAGCTAAACTTATGCATATGCAAAGGCTCATTGATCACGTTCAAAATTGAAATATCAATAGTTCAGACAAATTCAAAATAGGTAAAGCAGTAATATTACCTTCATCATATTAAGGTAGTCCAAGAGCATTGCAACAGTTGCATCATGATGCAATGGCAATATCCCGAACTATTGGTCGGCCAGAGTTATTTATTACAATGACGTGCAATACACAATGGCCAGAAATCCACAGATTCGTGAGAACAATGCCACCGACTACATCAGCTCTGGATATTCCCACTTTCATAAGCAGATTGTTTTATCAGAAAGTCTTATTTTTATTGAATGAACTCGAAAAGGTGTTCCGGCAAATCAGAGCATACATTTACACCATCGAATTTCAAAAATGGGGTTTACCTCACATGCATTTATTGGTTATAGCAAAATACCCGCGCTTTGCAGCGGAGAAGTAGTGTGTTAAAGAAGCAATGAAAAAGAAAAGGAAACATTTTGAAAATAACGTAACATGTTTGTCACTGTTGTGAGTGATGAGTGTTGCTGTCATATATATATATATATATATATATATATATATATATATATATATATATATATATATTACACACACACATAAACATATATATATACATATCTATACATATATATATATACATACACACACACATATATAAACATATATATACATATACATACATATCTACATATATACACACACAGCTATTTCAGATCAGTGCAATACGCTGCTTGTTAAAACGGATAACTCCCGCTCTTACGCAAGTCTGCGTGGATATTATGAACTATCGTATTTGTTCAAGTTCTATTTAAATTTTAAATAGAAGGAATTTTTATTTAGTCGACAGAAATATCTTTGGTAGGAATGGTAAAACAGACAGGAATATTATTCTGAAATAAATCAACTCAAACCTTAAACAACTTATAATATTTTGCTCTCCATAAAAATATATCCTGTCTAAATTATACAAGTTAGAAATAAAGTAAACGTTAAAAGAACAAACATTCAAATTTCTTTACTCTTATGTAATTTTATATAAAAAATAAACTTAGATTTTAAATATCCCAAAAGATTTTGCTCTCCATAAAAATATATCCTGTCAAAATTATACAAATTCAAATATGAACATGCTGCATAACAAAACCTAGAAATATAAATAAAATGTGTTCCTTTCAGCAATAACAAATCAAATCATTCAGTTGTCTTTGCTCATATGTCATTTTAGAGCTGGACGCCTGGCATCTTTTTGGCAACAGGTTCGTTTCTGTTTGGTGTGAGGTTCTGTGTTGTGGAGATTCTCAGGATGGATTGCAGGTGCTCATCAGTGAGGCGACTCCTGTGTGCTGTTTTGTTAGTCTTTATCACTGAGAAGAGCTTCTCACACAGATATGTGCTACCAAACATGCACAAGGTTCGAGCCGCATGTAGACGGACTTTTTGTTCTTCAAAGTCACCAAAGCGCCGTGCAAACTCAGTGCGCTCAGTTTATCAGCAAAGTGCGATTTGGGAACACCGTAGTGACGACTTGGTTTAACATTACTTGGCAACAGGGAAAGTGGGGCAAATTGCACTGGTGCATTTGTGTCTCCCATAAAAGCAGCTTCACTTGAAATCACTTTGTGATTGTGCACAGGTAAAAACGTCCGCTGAAGTGTCAGATTCTTATTTAATTCTTCTGCTTTCTGTATCTTCTGCATTGCATTCAGGTTACCCTGATGTTTTGTCTCATAGTGCCGTCTTAGATTAAATTCTGTAATTACAGCTCTCCACAAATGAGACACACGGGTTCAGTAAACATATACTCAGCCTCCCATCGGTTTTAAAGGCTCTATTTTCAGAATCAACTTTTCTCTTCAGCATCGTGTGAGCTAGCTTCGCAATAACTTGCAGCATCATAAGCTAGACTTGATTAACGCGTAAGTGTTGGCAAGGCAGCTGAAGCGCTGCATTATGGGATCTGTAGTTTATTGTGTTACCAGCGCTTCATATACCCGGCCATTAATAACAATAATACAGTATATAAAATGATCTCGGGCGGATATAATTACACGCCGGGCCGGATGTGGCCCGCAGCCCTTGAGTTTGACACATATGGACTAAATAGAACTTGAAAATATATATTTTTTTAAATGTGATCGCAATTCAGATAGAGTTGACGCACACTACAGCCTGCATCCTCCCTCGCTCTTACTTTTTACCGCTCATCTAATGAATACACTGAGTATGGCTTTACCAAAACAATCATTGATGGCGAATAAAGTATCCATTATTCGAGTATGTAGATCGGGATATATATATACATATATATATATACCCGTATCGCAGCGGAGAAGTAGTGTGTTAAAAAGCTAGAAAAGAAAAGGGAACATTTTAAAAATAACGTAACATGACTGTCAATATACAGTATTTGTTTTGTGAGTGTTACTGAGTGTTGCTGTCATCAAGGATTTGATTATCATTATTTCTTTCAATCAGGTTCGTATTTGTAGGATGTGTTGTGTTCAAGTTACATTCCGTGTTTGTCAATCGTTGTAAAGATGACAGGTTTCATTCATCGATTCGTTTCTTACTGCATCAATAAACAGCTCGTCTTCTTCTTTATCTGAGACCTGACACACTGCATGCACGGGTTTTTTACACTGTCTTCCTTTAGCGGACATTGACTTTTTCCAACGTGTGCTTTGTTTCCGCAGTAGTTGGATTTATGAATATGCTTGTATGTATCAGACGCTTCATATTTTTGCTGCCTTTTCAATTGTGTAATTCGGTTTTGTTCAGCTCTTTGGAACTGTTGCTTTTATCTGTGCACTGCATCAGTTCACGTGAGCCGCCGTGTACATGCATCAAAGTTTCCCAGCTGTGCTGGTGCCATCTCGTGCTATGTCCATGGCTGTATTTAATGTTACCTTAGTCCTGGCACTTAAAACTTTCTCTCGCAGTTTCGCTGAGTTTGTGTCAAACACCACCCTGACCATCTCATCTTTCTCTGCATAAGCACAGTCCTTACCCCGTGAATATTTAGTGGAGTTTGCTATTGGATTGCCGCTGACGGACGGCCTTATATGGGCAGGCACTAAATTACAAACGCCAGCGCAGCCTGTCTATGAACTTGATTTAAAGTGTAGGTTTACATCGTTGTTTCCGAAGTAGCAGAACTCATAAATATGGTTGTATATGTCACTCGCTCGCTTCTTATTGTTTCGCTGCCTTCTAAATTATATAATGCATGTTTTCTTCAGCGCTTTTTGGAGGTCTTCCTGGTTTTCTATGTACTGCGTGATTACGTGAAGGCGTGATGATGTCACACGAAACTCCGCCCCCACGGCGTTCAAGCTCATCTCCATTACAGTAAATGGAAAAAAACAGCTTCCAGTTATGACCATTACGCGTAGAATTTCGATATAAAACCTGCCCAACTTTTGTAAGGAAGCTGTAAGGAATGAACCTGCCAAATTTCAGCCTTCCACCCACACGGGAAGTTGGAGAATTAGTGATGAGTCAGTGAGTGAGTGAGTCAGTGAGTGAGTGAGTCAGTGAGTGAGTGAGTCAGTGAGTGAGTGAGTGAGTGAGTGAGTCAGTGAGTGAGTGAGTGAGTGAGTGAGGTGCTTTGCCTTTTATTAGTATAGATATAAAACCTGCCCAACTTTTGTAAGGAAGCTGTAAGGAATGAACCTGCCAAATTTCAGCCTTCCACCCACACGGGAAGTTGGAGAATATTGATGAGTCAGTGAGTGAGTGAGTGAGTGAGGGCTTTGCCTTTTATTAGTATAGATTTTGCAAAATAAATCATTAACTGCTGATGATGTAGATAAGGTTATCCAATTCTAAAGAGACAAACCTGTCCTGAATTATGGTACAAAGTCATTAAGCACATGTCTCACGGACCACATTTAAAAGATTCAGTATGTTAGAATTCAAAAGAACAAAAGTGTTTAAAGAAATCTGTACAGAAGTTTTAAAATAAAAAGTGAACATAATGCATATGTAACAATTCCCATGAAAACAAAATAAATAAATTGTATGTCCACTGGACCAAACACTGGGGTTGACGAGCGAAGCGAGCGGGGGGGCAGAGCCCCCTAGTAAAAAATAAGACTAAGTACAGATGAATCCATTGTGTAAACACCATGCATAATACATAAAAATGATAAAACCCAGTAAAAAGGGGTGTGGTCACATGTATAACATTATAGGTCCCTCGTGCCCCCCCCCTCCCAATTTAAATTTCCTTCATATTTATTACTATAATTGTGTAACTGCTTTGTTGTTTGGTCTTTAGTGACTGACTTTTTGTCAGTTCTCTCCATTTGCTTTGCTTCATTTCTTTCTCCTCTGGACTTCACAGCCTTCCTTCTTACTTATATTCAGCACATGCTGTTCTACTTGTACATGATTGCAGCCAAATTAGCTATGACCTTTCACTGTAAATTCTGATTCTGTTTCTTTTAACCTCTGAAAAAAAAAACTTATTTATTTAATTTGGTCTGGTTTTGGGATAGGGCTGGTCATCTAGCTCTAATATCAGAAAAGACATTCTGCTCTGCGATGGGTTTAGAGCCCAATAGCTGGTTGTTGCTGTCATGGGGTCCATTTAACTCTACAACGTGTTATTTTGTGTTTATGCCTTTCTTTTTCTTCTGCTCTTGGATCTGCTGTATGTATTGCACCTTCTCATGAGGCTGTTTAAGCATTTTTAGTTTTGGTTCTTATTTCTTGACCTATCTTTATGGGGCTGTCCTGGATGGCAGGTCATGATGCTAGTGGGAAGGTTATTCTGCTTTATCTTCTAGATTTAAAACTAGTTGCTACAGCTATCCCTTTTGGTTCTTATTTAACTTCAAAATATGATCATAAAAACAAAATTATGAGTCCTAAGAAAATAACATTTAACAGGAAGCTCAAACATGATTCAGTAAATCCTTAATAAACACAGTAAATACAGTACTTCCTTATATCCACTTCTATTTCCTGCATTACTAATTATGCTACCACACTGCCTAGCTAACAACAGCTGTCTTTTTGCTGAAAGCCAGCACATTTCAACATCTGTGAGCCTCAGCTATAGCACTAATCTGCATTTTAAGTTGCGTTCTCCATTATGATTAACCCCAGGATGTAATCATGTTCAGTTCAACTCCAGAGAATTAAGTAATGTTTAGGAGCAAGCTCAGAAACAAGTAGAGTAATGGTTTACAAAAGAAGGTCATGTGGATGGGTCAGTGAAAAGTCAAATTCAGAGTTAAGGGTGCAAAGCGACAGTCTAATAACAGTGGGACGAAACAGAAACATTACTGTCATGATTTGGGGAAAGCCTAAATCAAGGTCACTGTTCATTTACTTCCCTTTATGTTAAAACAAGGATTAGAAAAGTAAGCCACCAGGCAAAGTGTCAGTGCATTGTAACCAAACTAATACGGAAGTGTACTGTGCACTCTCATTCAGGTCATCAGGCTTGACCTAGTAGTGGAAATGAACAGCTTGAACCAGAGGTGGTGAATGAAGATCAGCACAGGGCTCTCAAGAACATGCCAGTTGACCAATATATATTGCACTCAGCTCCTCCCCAGGAGCAATGATCATCTAAAACTTACACTCGAGCTGTCTTATAGTAAGTACTTGAGGCAGTACATATTGTAAACTGTTCAGTTAGGTTCTTCTTAAAACATTTCTGGACCTATTAAATTTGTTTTATTTATTTATTTGATTGTTTGTTTGCTTGTTTACTTTGTGTCTTCATCTCATCTCAATTTTTTCTACTGTTTTTATATGTGACCATTGCCATTTTGTGAGTTGTTAGTCACATGGTTTGTGACATTGTAACTTCCACCTTAATAAAAAGGATAAGCATATGTTTGTCTGTCTATGTGCCTCTCCAGTTGTAATGTCATTCCAAAAGATGGTTTTATTAAATGCATTGCATTTAGATGTCACATCACAAACATTAACATTTTATGAGTCCCATTCCAAATGCCATATAACAGAGACATTGCCTTGCATGGTGTACTGCAAATGTTAACATTGAGGTCTATGTTGATTATTTAGATTTCAACCTGCCTTAGATGAGTAGAACAGCTGCTTCTTAATAAAAGATGGCAGTGCGCAGTAACTTGTATCCAAGATTTGAATAAATTTCAGTCTTAAAGGCGATATGGACACCTGTAGCTGTACAGTTGTACCTATAGATAGCTGTATATAGGAAAAGAATCATGCACAGGTTTAGAACTTTGGCTTCATTTATTTCAGCTCCTACTTGTTGATGAAACTGATTATTTTGTGATTTGAAATTTTGAAGACTGGTTTTCTTGTTGCAATTTCGTCCTGGTATTTGCCAAAATTATGAGAATTATTTTTGTTCACCCTTAAACAACAAGAACTGTTCACTTCCTTTTTATTTTGACTTTGGTTAAAACAAATGCATGTAAATGAGCAAGCTCAAATGCAAGAATGTTTTAAATATGCTTTTGAAAAACAGAACAAGACAGCAAACTGCTGCTGCTGATGTCTTGGAAAACTGAGATGTGATTGTGCAGCAGGGACGTGCAGACAGGGGAGGCAGATCCTCACCTGTCATCATGAAAAGTAAAAAACTAATAATCTATACTAATAAAAGGCAAAGCCCTAACTGACTCACTCACTCACTCACTCATCACTAATTCTCCAACTTTCCGCGTAGGTAGAAGGCTGAAATTTGGCCAGCTCAATTCCTTACAGCTTACTTACAAAAGATGGGCAGGATTCATTTCGAAATTCTACGCGTAATGGTCATAACTGGAACTAATTTTTCTCCATATACTGTAATGGACTTTAGCTCGATGGCCGTGGGGGGCGGAGCTGCGTGTCACATCATCACGCCTCCCACGTAATCACTTGAACTGACTGTGAACGCAGTACGTAGAAAAGAAGGAAGAGCTCCCAAAGAGCGCTGAAGAAAAACGCATACAAGCTTATTCATAAGTGCAGCTACTGCGGAAACAAAGCACGGTGTAAACCGTAAGTTTAAATTAAGTTTATGGACACACTCCCGCTGCCGTTTGTCATGCCTTCGTTGAATACTTTATTCACGAGATACAAGTTTAATAAGAAGACATGAGGTATAAACGAGACTTTGGATCACTTTGTAACGGAGTTAAAATTGCTGTAGCGAGAAACTTTTAAGTGCAGGGTCTTAGCTAACATTAAATAAAGCCGTGGACATCACAACATCACACAAGAGAGCAGCTCACGTGAACTGACTGAACGCAGTACGAGTGATCACTTCCATGCATCAAACCTGTTCAAAAAACTCATTACACAATTGACAAGGTAGGAAAAGAATATGCTCTGAGCTGAGCTCCACAGCTAACGCGGTCTTGCAGAAGCAACTTCATCACGCTGCCACCAAATACTCACCGAAAAATCCACAAGTTAATACACACACTGTCTCTAAAGCTCAATGTATTCCTCACATCCCCGTTATACCCTCTGATCTCCCATTTCAATTCAGATGCCTCCAATTTCCAGTAAGGCTCCGCTTCGCGATAACAATTAATAAGTTTCAGGGACAGACCCTGGTAGTCGGCTGCATTGACCTTGGACCTCAGAAAACACAATGGACCAACACCAGCAGATGACATGGCACCTCAAACCATCACTGACTGTGGAAACTTTACATTGGACCTCAAGCAACGTGGATTCTGTGCCTGTTCTCTCTTCCTCCAGACTCTGGGACCTTGATTTCCAAAGGAAATGCAAAATTTACTTTCTTCAGAGAACATAACTTTGGACCACTCAGCAGCAGTTTTGTCTTTAGCCCAGGCGAGACGCTTCTGATGCTGTCTCTTGTTCAAGAGTGGCTTGACACAAGGAATGCGACAGCTGAAACCCATGTCTTGCATACGTCTGTGCGTGGTGGTTCTTGAAGCACTGACTCCAGCTGCAGTCCACTCTTTGTGAATCTCCCCCACAGTTTTGAATGGGTTTTGTTTCACAATCCTCTCCAGGGTGCGGTTATCCCTATTGCTTGTACACTTTTTTCTACCACATATTGTCCTTCCCTTTGCCTCTCTATTAATGTTCTTGGACACAGAGCTCTGTGAACAGCCAGCCTCTTTAGCAATGAACTTTTGTGTCTTGCCCTCCTTGTGCAAGGTGTCAATGGTCATCTTTTGGACAACTGTCAAGTCAGCAGTCTTCCCCATGATTGTGTAGCCTACAGAACTAGACTGAGAGACCATTTAAATGCTTTTGCAGGTGTTTTGAGTTAATTAGCTGATTAGAGTGTGGCATCAGGTGTCTTCAATATTGAACCTTCTCACAATATTCTAATTTTCCGAGATACTGAATTTGGGACTTTCATTAGTTGTCAGTTATAATCATCAAAATTAAAAGAAATAAACATTTGAAATACATCTGTCTGTGTGTAATGAATGAATCTAATATACAAGTTTCACTTTTTGAATGGAATTACTGAAATAAATCAACTTTGTCATGATATTCTAATTTTATGACCAGCACCTGTACATTGTCTATATTGAAGACTAAATACTATGCATTTTCCAGCTGATCCAATTTGACAATTATGTCAATGTCAGTGTTTTACATTAAAACATACAATAAACAGAATAAAACACAATACAGCCAACAGTAAATTGCAAACAAACAAATGACTAAGAGGAGGGAACCATTAGTATCACTGAAGGCCATGGAAAGCTAGAGAATAGAAATGTGTCTTCAATCTTGTTTAAAACATTATGTCCCTTGAAAGCCTCTGGAATTTTTCTTTCTGTTTTGAGATTATCCCCAAGTTTCTGTGTTTTGGTTGCTGTCTCTAATTACTTGTCTTATATTCTCTCTGGTGATATTTTTGCCTTGTATACAGTATTTCTTCTTCTGGACCATTCGATCCTCACTTTTACATAGCAGAAGTTGTATTGTGTCAGTATGATCACTATAAACTTAAGCCACTCCTGACTCTCTTCCTGTAAATTTTTGGAAATCCTTCTATTAGCTTAGTTCTGTTTAAAATTTATCCAGCATATACTGTATTCAGTATGTATGTGAATATATACAGTATGTATATATATAAATATATACTGTATATATACTGCTAAAAAAATTAAAGGAGTATAGCATGAAGTCAATGAAACTTCTGGGATATTGATCTGGCCAGTAAAGTAGCAGAGGGGGTTGTTAATCAGTTTCAGCTGTTTTGGTGTTAATGAAATTAACAACAGGTGCACTAGAGGGGCAACAATAAGACAATCCCTGAAATAGGAATAGTTTAACAGATGGGGGCCACTGACATTTTTCCCTCATCATCTTTTCTGATTATTTTTTTCACTAGTTTTGCATTTGGCTACATTCAGTGTCACTACTGGTAGCATGAGGCAATACCTGGACCCTACAGAGGTTGCACAGGTAGTCCAACTTCTCCGGGATGGCACATCAATACGTGTCATTGCCAGAAGGTTTGCTGTGTCTCAAGGTCATGGAAGAGATTCCAAGAGACAGGCAGTTACTCTAGGAGAGCTGGGCAGGGCTGTTGAAGGTCCTTAACCCATCAGCAGAAGTGGTATCTGCTAATTTGGGCAAGAAGGAACAGGATGTGCACTGTCAGAGCCCTACAAAATGACCTCCAGCAAGCCATTGGTGTGAATGTCTCTGACCAAAGAATCAGAAACAGACTTCATGAGGGTGGCCTGAGGGTGCAATGTCCTCTAGTGGGCCCTATGCTCACTGCCTGGCATCGTGGAGCTCGATTGGCATTTGCTTTGAATACTAGAATCGGCAGGTCCATCACTGGTGCCCTGTGCTTTTCACAGATGAGAGCAGGTTCACTCTGATCACATGTGACAGATGTGAAAGGGTCTGGCAAAGCCGTGGAGAACGTTATGCTGCCTGTAACATCATTCAGCATGACTGGTTTGGTGGTGGGTCAGTGATGGTCTGGGGTGGCATATCCATGGAGGGATGCACAGACCTGTACAGGCTAGACAAAGGCACCTTGACTGACATTAGCTATTGGGATGAAATCCTTAGACCCATTGTCAGACCCTATACTGGTGTGGTTGGTCCTGGGTTACTCCTGGTGCACAGTAATGCTCGGCCTCATGTGGCCAGAGAATACAGGCAGTTCCTGGAGGATAATGGAATCGATACCATTGACTGGCCCCCACGCTCACCTGACCTAAATCCAATAGAACACCCATGGGACATTATGTTTCAGTCCATCCGATGCCACCAGGTTGCACCTCAGACTGTCCAGGAGCTCAGTGATGCCCTGGTCCAGATCTAGGAGGAGATCCCCCAGGACACCATCCATCATCTCATTAGGAGCATGCCCCAACTTTTGAGTTGCTGCAATGAAATTTCAGCAAAATGGACTAGTCTGCTGCATTATTTTTTCACTTTGAATTTTGGGGAGTCTTTGAATTCAGCCCTCTGTAGGTTGATAATTTTAATTTCCATCAAATGATGTGGCATCCTTTTGTTTCTACCATATTACTCAGTCCATATCAGTATAGATATCCAGCATGATTTTTTTCCCATTGAGATCTGATGTGTTTTCAAAGTGTTCCTTTAATTTTTTTGAGCAGTTTATATATATATATATAGCGGCCAGTGGCAAGGAGGCAAGCGAAACAATACGAAAATCTTGGGTATCATCCCTGCAAACCCATTTACTTCTGAAGTCAAAGCAAAAACAATAACACAAATTGTCTCAAAAGTTTAACAACACAGAATCAAAAGAAATGAAATTGCAGCAATTTATACTCAAGCAAAATCAAGTAACGCTTGTCTGAGCTCCTCTTTCCTCAGTGGTCCTCTAAAGAACAACAGTACCTTCCTGGGATTCTGCTTTTTATGTCCCCATGTTCGGAAGGGGCGGGACTTCTCCTAGACCTTTCTGGGCTTTGGAGAAAGGAGAGGAGATTGTTAGCAACAGTGTCCCCTCTCGTCTGTGAGTGGTACTGCTTATACAAAGTATAAATAAATATGTACATATATATACACAATTGAAACATTGGCAGGTTGTTTGTCTTTGTGAGGGTCACACATTTAGTCAAACGAAAATGACAGAATTGGCAGCCAAGTGGTATAAAGCCCAGTGCCTTAGCCACTAGCTCACACTGCATAATTTAAATGCGTATTAAATATTCCCTTAAGTCATTAACAAGTGGTGCACTTTAGCTGTAGCTGAGGACAGCTTGCTCCTGTTTATTGCAGTATAAGGAAAAGATGCTTCTGCTCTCCAGATTGAAAGTCAAGTATGCTTAGCCTGCATTTGATTGTGATGGCTGCTTGCCAAAAGTGTGATTTCAGAAGGGCATTATTGGTAACTTTATTTGGCATATAGTTTGTCAATGTCTTAAACAGCAAGGGTCTGTGGGCAACTGGTTACATTTTTGCATTGGTTTGATTTTTTTTTTAACACAAAAAAAAAAATAAAAACACTAGCTTTACCTGTTGAGCAAAAAAATAAAAAACTGAAATGATGAAATAAATATTTTGTTTGAATATTAAGTTTAATATCCTGCTTCACAGGATCTCGGGGCCTATCTTGGGCATAGGTCAGGAAAACACCTAGGACAGGGTGCCAGTTCATGACAGGGCCCACATCCACAAAAATCAACAGAAAGCTAGTTTTGGAAATGCCAATTGACCTAACAGACATGTCTTTTGAGTGGACAAGAAAAAAGAGAGCCAAAAACCCACAGAAAGAATGTACAAACTCCATGTGTAGTACTCGATATGCTACCTGTTTCTCCACCATAGCATTCTACAACAAAAAAATTGATCACATAACAATTATATGATCAGAGAATTCTACACATGTAGTGTGTTTCCCCTTTTGAATGAGTAACATAAGAACCAGTAGTCAATAAAATACAAAATGCAGTCAAATAACTGTCCATACATATGCAAAATAAATATTGTAGCAATGTCAGTTTAAGTTTAAGCACTCATTAAGTGTGCTGTAGAACACAAAGGGGGGCCTGCAATACTTTCAAGGTTTTGGTAACAGTTGACACACACATCCTGTGTCAATGCAAATCTCTCGGTAGGGCATTGTTTCTTAGTCATACGCCACAACACACACAGCCTGGAAGTCTTTGGGGAATGAAATGGCACAAAAACAGGTTGGCACTGTACATAAACAGCAAAAAAACAATTATTACTTTAATAAATATTATTATAATAATTACACTACACCTTTCAGAAGTGTGTACTGTACACTAATCCTGCTTTGCTGAAATGGTCTTAAACTGCATGCTTTGTTTTAATTTTCTGAGGATGTTCTTGGAATATAGAAATCATGGTCAGTCCATTAAAACTGTTCTGTGCAACTGTACCGTGGAGGGTTTTTAAAAATCAAGTTTATTTTTAAGAAGCTGCATTCTTCTGCAGCCAATGAGACAGGAAGGCTAATGGGCACTCCTGATGCTACTGTCTGAGACAATGTATAAGAATGAGCCTTTGTGTTTTAGGAGTGCCTGCTCGTTTAAGGGTCTCCTTTTTTCTTTGTAGCCATACAGTTTTGGTCATTTTAATATTCTGCACTTTGCTTTTAATCTACTATCTTTAACATCAAAGATCAGAATTGGTTCAAATGCCCAAGGGTCAGTTTGTGGATAGCTCATTTTGGAACTTGACACATTTCTTAGACATTTGATATAATCAAAGAGAGCCTGGTACCACAAAATGCTTTGACATTAAGTTTCTAAAAAGTCGCATTATAGTACATTTGACTGCTGTTGCCCAAGTGCCATTCTTGATAAATGCCTGGTTCACCTATATGTATGGGCCAACCCTGGATATATTTGCCAGTATAGAGCATAGCCAGGAAAATAGCAGCTTGTTTGACTTGAGATGAAATAGTAATCATATGTTTTTGTAAAAGTATGGCATTTTTTAACTGAACAAAAGTTACAGAAATGAGCACTAAATGTATTAAAAAACAATAAAAACATGAACAATATATAAGGATATGTAGGCCATCAATGTCTGGAAATACCAAGGAGTAGAGAATGGCCCAGATAGCAAGTCTAGAGAATAAGATGATTAAAAGTAAATGTGTCGATAAGGATTGCAGGATGCCAATCCCACAATTAACTGCTCCATAAGCTGTGATTTAGCACTGTTAGCACTGGATGACTCACCCATCCATCCATCCATTTTCCAGCCCGTTGAATCCGAACACAGGGTCATGGGGGTCAGCTGGAGCCAATCCCAGCCAACACAGGGCACAATGCAGGAACCAATCCTGGGCAGGGCGCCAACCCACCGCAGTGGATGACTCATTAATTCTGGCATTTCAAGAACAGTGAAACTGAGTAAACATACTTTTCGAAGGGGAACAGGAGATGCTACAATGAACTAGGCCCAATCATGTCTGTAGATAATAACTTCCACTGTGGTGGAGAAAGACAGTTAGAGAAATAGATAGAAGAAGTCCAACAAAATGTAAATTTAAGGATGAAAGGGGATGTTGATAGAATGGACAGCTGAAAGAAAATTGAAAACTAAAGACCAAAAATCAGAGACTGGTGAACATTCCCAGTACATATGTAAAATGTGCTGGAGACATTTGATTGAGAGGAATGGCAGTTTAAGTCCAAAGCAAGACCCATGGCAAACTCTTGCTTAAGTAAGATAAAGGCAATGGATGGATGAAAGGTTGGTGTTTCTGGAGAAGATACAAATGTTCTTAAAAATCAAAGAGGTGTCAATGCAAAACAGACTGAATCGTTACTGCTGTATAAGAGGTCTTTCACAAAAGTGCATAAATTGCTGTCACTGGTTTCAAGGAGAGAGTTAGTAAAGTGGCAAAGTTATAGAAAGGACCAGAAGAATGGATACAAAGGATAAAGAAATATTATAAGCCCTATGAACAGATAAAAGATAAAAGTGGAGGCAGGAATACCAAAAGTGAAATTGGAACATATGTAGCTTTAGGTTGTAAAAAATATCCTCAAGAGTAGAAATGCATTGAGAGACCTAAGGAAAATGGGAAAAAGGTTTGCAACTGATGCACAAGGCTGTATTATGAAAGATCTAGGTATGAGAGTGCCATTATGGATAGGAACCTAAAATTATTTTCAAATATGCACTAATTATTTAAAAAAAATCGAAAAACCCTTTTTTAATCTGGCTTTCCAGTAATTATATCATAATATAGTGATCCAATTATAAGTTTAGGTCCTTTATGCGTTAATAAGTACCCAGCATTAATCCATTGCTTTTATATGTTTTATGTCTCCCATCCTGTATGGTTGCATTATGCACCACCCACACCTGCTCAGAGTGCTCTATTTTGCAGTCACCTGTGGTACTGGAGGAAACAAGGAGGCCTTGGAGACCTTATTAGTGACAGTGCTAACTGTATCAATTTTACCAAGTGGAGAGTGGGTGACCAGCTGGACTAGGTCACTCTGACTTTCATGATCAGAAACATCATAGTTACCATCAGACGTAACTAGTTGATTTTCTCACTTCTGTCTTCTGACTGTGGCCCTCCAGAGGTTTATTTTTCTCCAATGGCCTATCGTAGGAGTTTTTTTGTTTTCCTATCCTCCGTGTCAGTTGTTCAAACAACCAAATTCAGGAATCAAGAACTTCATCTTAATCCTAAATCAATGGAATCCGCTATGGACTGTTTAATTTACTTTTGTATCTTTTCATTAACTTTAATGGCATCAAACTGTTTCTAATCATTGGGTTGCCATGCCTACAAATGTAGCTATAAACTGTATATATTTATTTTTATATATATTAATTAGAGCTGGTTGTTTAATTTTCTACCTTAATATATAAGTATTTTAATTTGAAAACCTTTTTCTGATAAGTTTGAAGGTTTGTTTCACACTTTATTGTTAAGTTTTGCTTAACACAAGAATTACCAAAGCTTACGAAAAAACTCGTAAATACGGCCCACCTTAAATTCGCTCGCACCTTTTCGTCAGCGTCTTTTGTCTTGTAAATGTGTCGATAAGCCCAAGCAGCAAACAGCCTACTATCCCATCCTCACACCACCACAGAAACAGCAAAAATCGCTCTCCCAGCTCAAGCCTCGTTTATCAGAGAGTGAGGTAGTACATAGAGCTATATAGGCTAAAAAAATATATCGTTATTTGGAACACAAGCATTTCACATGTGTTCCATGTCTACAAAGATCTATGTAAGTGTAGGGTGACAGGAAATGCAAGAAATGTTGAACACATACCTAAAAGACAAATTTTCTTTATGTTTTAGTATTAACGACAAAATGTAGACATGAAGTGTATAATGTGTGAAGACTGAAGTCCAAATATCAAATAAGCACTTTCACAAAAGGTATAAATATAATAGAAAAAGTGTGCTTTTATTTTTTTTAGCATATACAGCTATATAGGTACTACTTCACTTCCTGATAAATAAGGCTTGAGCTGGGAGAGCAATTTTTGCTGTTTCTGTGGTGGTGGGAGGATGGGATGCTGCTTGAGCTTATCGACACATTTACAAGACAAAAGACACTGACGAAAAGGTGCGAGCGAATTTAAGGTGTGCCGGATTTACAAGTTTTTTCGTAAGCTGTGGTAATTCTAGTGTTAACAATACCTGGTTGATTTTGTATTTAGTATACTTACATTTAATTATAATTACATTTAATGATAATAATCCAAGTAAATGTGGTATATCTTTGTGTTTGTTGAATAATCTGTGGAAAGCACCTTGAGTTGCATGTAAATGTATGATAAGGTGCTATATAAATAAAATTATTATTATTATTATTACTATTCAGGACATAAAAGGTTAAAGGGATCAAGTTAGAGTTACAATTTTTAATTTCAATGCAGTGAAGGCACAGATTGAACAGGCCAAAAGGCCATAATGTTAGACTTGAAGGTAAATATGAAGAGGGATTCATATAGGAGATAAACCAGCTCCAGATTGAGTGCAGGATATAAAACCAATAGTAAAACTCAAAATCCCCCCACCCCACCGCCTATCTGTCATATATCACGGTAGTAAGCTTTCTTAGAGGTCACTTAAATTGTTTTTAAATTGTTCAAAGGATCCTTAAAATAAGGAATTTAACATAATTCCAATATTTAGTTGGGTTGGGGGTTGTAAGGAAAGTATGGCACTTATAAAGGTGTGAAACTACATTCATTTTAATAATTGCTAATCTGGCACAGAATGTCAAGTTCTAAGAAGATATGGATTTGTTAATGCTTTTGTGACAGTAAATAGAAGATGCAATGTTGTGAAGAAGAGCTAAAATACTAACAACCAAATAGTTAAAAGAATGCGTCAAAGGGATAGAAAGGTAACTTCATGGAAAAAGGCAGATTTTCCCAAGTTGATCTTATACCCTATGGAAGATTAAACTATACACTCTTATTTAACATTATCTTAAATGTAAAACTTTTAATATTTATTTTCTTTTACCTATCATGGTAAAATATGGGAAAAACTATTTCCTCTCATCCCTGCTTTAATACCCATTATTTAAATAAATGCAAAGCAGAGTGTTTGGACTCAGCATTAGCTATCATTTTTTCATTTCGTTACAGACATGATAGTTGTAAATAAAAAGGTCCTGAAAGAATGATTTAATATTAATTTCTATTAGAGACTTTAATCACCTTACAAGTTTTTAATAAAGACCTCCTTTTGTTAATTAAAATTGTGGCTTACTTTTTCTTCCATACCAGATAAGGCTTTGAATGGTTATAAAAGGCTTAGTACATGTGGAAATGACGTGGGGGCACTAACCACATAAAGCAAGATGTCATCTGCATAAAGAGATATTTTTTATTGGGTAGGCCCTAAGCAGTGATTAAATTAATGAACTCACACAAATAGAGGGTAATAGATAGTGGCTCAAGGGCAAGTTTAAAAAATAGTGGGGAAAAAGCCCATCCCTGTCTAGCACCTTTAAAAAACTGAAAAGGACAAACAATATTACAGTTTGTAAGAATGACTGCCATATTTGTCATATTGACAAATCTCTCTTTAAATCATATAGAGCTTAAAACTTACCAGTGGAAGCTCCGGAATAGACAGAATAGATGTGAGAAGTCAGCAATAGTGCTGCTGCATATGGTAATCTTGTAAAAGACAAAGATAAAAACTGCAAAGCTACTATACAAGTCAAAAGGCATTGCACGTGCAGTTGATAATCAAAAGTAGCCCAGCCATATAAGAACCATTAAAACAATGCATTTAAATTTAATGAAGTAAAGATGAACAAAACCCAACAGGTAAAAAACGTATTGTAGTGAGAGAAATAATTTTGAAAAGCCCTCAATGATGTCATATGATGCAACAGGAGATCAACAGAATGCAGTGTCTTATGATATGAACAACCCAACCATCACCATTATGGAATAAAGGTCTCTGCAGCCTGGAAATTGCCAATATCCTCATCAGTAATCCTCATATCCTTATAAAGTGATGTCTCCTGGGCCCATAATAGAACAGGGTATAAGAGAATTGGCCGCAAGACTGGAACCACATTTTTTATGTGCTTGGACTGTGACACTTCTAAAATCTACATGAAAGAATATATTTTGGCCTTGAATGATAGATTAATGGTTTTCTTAGCTTGACCAAGGACAATTTGCCTGGTGGTGTCATTAAGAAATCCCAAAATTAGAGGCCACTGGAGATCCTGCGACAGCATTCTACTTCTCAAACAAAATTACAAAGTTTGGGGAAAATAGTTAGCTAGTTTTAGGAAAATGAACTGCCATCCAATGTATATATTATCATTATTTCTGTTGGATTAATACTTAAGGTTAACTAGGTTACAGGAAAGCACTATTATTAAGCGGTCAAGATCCTGAGCTTTGGTTGCAGGTTATTTTGTTTACCCAAGTGACAAATGCTTCTTATACTGTATCGTTTTCTGTTTCCCCTTCACTTCATCTATATTACAATGAAGATCTTCTTGAAAATTAAGTCTTAAGGCTGTGAGCTGCCTGGATACACATTTTTTAAGCTTGCTGCAGATGGAGCCCATTTTAGATTCGCTGGTGTCTCCATCAGATTTAGCTGTAGCATGTGGAACTTTTTAACTGCATGGAACTTTCTGCTGGATAGCATTGTCACATGTCACATTTATCAAAGAAAGATAAATTTGAATAGTAATTATTTCTTGATACAGGGAGAATAGATTGGAAAAGATAGGAGAAACAGTGAGTCCATGAGAAGGTCTATGTCAAACAGTTGGGTGATCCTCACCACAAATGTCAAAAATAATTGTCTGGCTGCAATGTATTACCCAGGAGAAGCTTGCATTAGGTTACTGGACAAGGCAGTGCTTTTACTACAACACAATACTCTATCAAACATGACAGATGATAGTATGGTATATATACAAGAACACTATGGACCAAATTCTCCAAACATTTCAATAAAAGAAGTAATTTTCCCTTGATGTTTCCTTCCTATAAGGATATACACTACTGTTCACAGTTACAATAATATGCAAATTTTTATTATGTACTGCTTTCTCAGGATACGACAACAGTCCGTTGATGTTCTCAGGTGACCAGATTATTTACATTACAGCTTGTTGAATGACTTTAAGAAAACAGATCAGCTGGGAAGCTTTGTTAATTAAGCTTTCATTGTTTAATTATAAAAGAGCCGCAAGAGCCATTGAGCGAAACTGATCAAGCAATTGCTGACTAAAGTTCAAGCTATAGGAATATGACCAGTTTTTGTCTGATTCTCACCTCAGTCTTGGTACAGAAACAGTATTAATTCACATTATTAACAGTATTCTATTATCCATTGCTGCAGATGACAAAGTAGAACGTCATAAAGAATTAAAAAATGGAGCGATACGTATGCAGAGAAGGTTAGAAATATTGAAAGTACTAAAATTCAAAAGTCTCAAAAAATGATAGTAAAGATCGCATTAGCAAAAACAAATGGAAATTATTACTTGGTGAAATAATGGAACAGCGAAAAGACATTGAATATATTGTTCGGATTTAAACTTTAAGTTGGTAGAGTCGGAGACTGGTAGATCGTCTAATTCGTGTTGCCATCAGGGAAAAGTAGTGTTTCTTCCCAATGAATTAAAATATTTGTTGTTTGGTGAAAGTGAAATCCACATACATGAGCGGCAGAGACGGAAAGTAGCTGCAACGTAGCAACATTGAGACTTCAATGTTTTTATTTACTTATTTCTGTTCAAAAACTGCATATCATTATTTCGACTTGGATCTGGGGCTGGCAGCTCACACATGCACATCTTTGTCAATAGCTTCATGATCATTGACAATGGGAAAGAATAAGCAGGAAGCAGACGGAGAAGGAGCCTTTTCCGTCAAGTTCACCATGATCATATCATGATATGAGCTGCTCTGTTGGGGACAATGTCAATGTCAATTTATTTATATAGCACATTTAAAATGACATAGGAATGCTGTGGCCAAAGTGCTTTACAATAATAGAATAAAAGAAAACATACAAATAACATAAACAGAAATAAAATATATGAACATAAAAAAAATAATAATAAATAGAAGCAATGTTACATAATCACAATGAGGAAACCATCAGTATTACTGAAGGTCACGGAATGCAAGTGAATAGAAATGAGTCTTTAATCTTGTTTTGAACTGTTCAATTGTAGACGACTACTTTATGTAATGAGGTAAAGAGTTCCACAGGCGAGGAGCAGCAGCTGCAAACGCTATGTCCCCCTTAGTTTTACACTTAGTACGAGGGACAACAAGAGACAACTGACCAGAAGATCTAAGCACTCTAGATGGCTGGTGTAAAGCACACAATTCGGATAAATAGACAGGAGCAAGCCCATGTAAAGATTTAAAAACTAGCAACAAGATTTTAAAATCAATTCGAAAACTGATGGGCAGCCCGTGTAAACAAGCTAATATTGGAGAAGCAGAATCATACTTTCTTGCCCCAACCAGGAAGCGAGCAGCAGCATTCTGGACCAACTGTAACCTGAATATCAGGGATTTACTAATCCCAGAATACAGCGAGTTGCAGTAATCAAGGCGAGAAAAGATAAAAGCATGAGTAGCTTTCTCAAGGTCCCTAGAAGATAAAAAAGGCTTCATCTTACCTAATAGACGAAGCTGGAAAAAGCAACTCTTGACTACAGAAATAATCTGTTTCTCAAAAGAGAGATTACTGCCAAAGATAATACCAAGATTGCGGACTTGAGGTTTGCAAAAGACAGAGAAAGAGCCGAGAAGTCCAAGACCAATTTGGGCTTTAGCTGATGGACCCACTATAAGCACCTCCATTTTATTTTGATTCAGATCAAGAAAATTATTAGCCATCCAGGATCTTAGTGCGGAAAGACAGTTGTGCAGTTGATTTATTGCAGAGTTGCAGACAGGAATATAAACCTGAGTATCATCAGCTTAGCAGTGAAAAGAAATGTTAAATTTCCTAAAAATAGCTCCAATAGGGTGAAGGTATATAGAGAATAAAATAGGACCCAAAATGGATCCCTGAGGAACACCACATTTAAGAGGAGCATTAGACGAAAAAGAGGAATTTAAAGTCATTGAAAAGTGTCTACCAGTTAAATATGACCTGAACCAGTTAAGAGCAGCCCCTTTAAGCCCAACAAGATGTTCAAGCCGCAACAGCAATATCTCATGGTCAATAGTGTCAAAGGCAGCAGACAGGTCAAGGAGGACAAGGACTGCAGCACCACCTGAGTCAGTAATAATAGAGATGTCATTGAATACTTTTAGGAGGGCCGTCTCAACACCATGATAACGCCTAAAGCCAGATTGGTAACAATTTGTCAGTTCCCTCTTACACCAATGGTTTAAACATAAATGCTATATTTGGTATAGTTTGGCAAGAGCTTGTTGTTCCAATTGCTTGCTAGTGCTTAGATAATTTCCTTTTCTTACCATGATGTAACTCTTCACTCTGTACTAACTAACCTATGCAGATTTCAAGTATTATAGCACCAATTCATGTTTTGCCTGTGACTTCACATGATCAAACACACAAGTTTTAAAATTAAAACTGCACTACATTTTTATTTCTATTTTCAAAAATTAAATGTAAGCTATATTTTTGTGGATGGCTTTGTGGACCTCTGATTAGGGGGTCCTTTGGATCTAGAGGCCACCACATCTTCTGTATGCCTGTGTCAATGAATACAACAATAAAAACATCTGTTAAAGAATACATAGTTCAGGTTTCCTTCTGATCTGATCAATTGAGAACAGAATAAATCCTGGAAGTCTTTAAATAAAAGCAAGACACTGTCAATCTGCACTTAATGAAAAAAAATAATACAGTTAAAACTGACACAAATATGTTAAACAGAGAAAGAGGGAATACCATTTTTACTTAAGACAAGATCTCCAGCTTCCTTTGTGGATAAACTATCGATCTTACAAAAGAATTTTGGATCTTTCAAAGTTTGACGTTTTTGACATTTGCTGTATCCATTCGGGACAGAGAAACTAAAAAGAATGAGTTTACTGTAGGTGTTGTTGTTTCTGTAGCCTTGTGCACGTTGTGTCTTTGCAACAGTCACCATTATGAGCTTCTGTACTGTTTTAGTGTTTCTGATCTATTTTTACATTCTGTTTGTTTTGTTTTGCTCTATATTTACTACTTTCTGTTTTTTCAGCTATTATTTTGAAGCACAGGGTTTTAATAAATAATATTTTTTTTTATCTGTCATTCCTTTTCTGTTAGTCCATTCTTCTAAGCTTAATGTAGTGTTGATTTGCTCATATTTGGCACAGTGTGCCCTCTTCTTTCTGGGAAGTTACAGCAGAAGGAGCACCGTAAGGAGGCAAAAAACACCTGAAACCATAGTATGGGGCACTCATTTGATATTTCACTAGCTATTACTGGTTCTTACTCAGCCAACCAATAGAAACTCACTACTATGTCTATAGGTATCTTTACTAAGGAAATTGTGCATATCTACTGTAGATAGATAGATAGATAGATAGATAGATAGATAGATAGATAGATAGATAGATAGATAGATAGATAGATAGATAGATAGATAGATAGATAGATAGATAGATAGATAGATAGATAGATAGATAGATAGATAGATAGATAGATACTTTATTAATCCCAAGGGGAAATTCGCTTTGTATTGCAGATGCCAGTAGGTCAAACACTATAACTACATTCACAGCTGACGGTATACAAGGGTCAGAAGCACTAACTAGAGAGGACATAGCTGAAATAGTTTAGATATCTCAACCTAAAAAGTAGGAGACATTTGGAAAATAAGTTGATATGCAAGAGGAATTATATCTGAGAAAGAGTCTAAGGATACATGGGAATTCCCAATGAATATGCTGCAGGGTATATTGTATTTTCTGCTTACCTCCCTAACCTGTATTGGGAAAAAGTGGTTTAGAAAATCAATGGATATTTTAATAGTGTGAATCTGGTCACGCATTTTAGAGCTATTTTCCCTGCAGCTAGTCTTGTTCTTCTGAATTCCTGTGGCAGCTGTAACACTACTAGCTAATCTTAATTAACCTAGAAAATTCTGGTTGAAAGTATATGAATTAAATTTCATTTTTTGGAGAAGTTTATTATTTGATATGTTGTACACATTCTGTAAAAAAATTCTGAGGACATCATTAACTGAAAGTTTCATAGCACACAAATCTACCAGTTAGGACGAAGTAACCTTTCTAGCCATTGAAAACACAGATATGAATAGCACAAATGGTCTGCACTTTGTCCTTGCCTTTTACAGCTAAATCAGTCTTAGCTTCAAGATTAAAAGCTCCCAAACATAAAATTACTGATTTATTTCTTTAGGTAATCTGTTCTGTCTTAAATTAAATCTAACCAGCATTGAAAAGGAAATTTAAATCAACCATTATATTCTGGTGTATAACTGACATGTCATTAAGATTTGTTATTTCCTCAGTTGAATAAGGCAATAAGGCATTATTACTGGAAAGAGATACTGGTCTCTTGAAAGTAATCCCATTCCCATATAGGGTATAAGAATGCAAGATGGATTATCATTCACTCATGTTTTTTTCCACTATTATTGTCTATAATACTACAAACATATTGTAGTACTAACCCAGTCTATCTCATTTATACATTCACACAACACTATATGTAATTGTGTATTCTGGCTATTACAACAGCAGTCCTGGTTTTTCACATGCTTATCACAGTGCACCTCCTGATATGACTAATATTCCATGTAAACTCCAGAGTAATATTGCAGTAATTGATAAAACTATTCTACAACTCCGTAGGCAATACAAGAGACCAATAGCCCATGCTGAAATAGGATGGAGTATACATAGTGTGGTATTTAGCGCTTTATTGACGCCGACCAGACACAGACTGACACCAGAGGCACGGGTGAAAATTAACAAAAAGTCTTTATTTTCTTCCCCTGTGGGCGCACATCTTCCCCATGTCCCACAGGCAGTACACAGTCCCAAAGCACAAAAGTAAAGTAAATCACACCCCAAATCACACTTTTCTTTCCTCCAGTCCTCCCAGAGAAGCTTCGTCCACCTCCTCCCGAATATGGCACCCTCAGTAGTGGCTGCAGGCTCCCTTTATAGCCCACCCGGTAGTTGTTCAGTTGGTAATTACCCTGAATTAGGCTGCACTTCCGGGTGTGGCTGCGTTGCCACCCACATGGGCTCGGGAAACCTTGCAGCTCCCCCTGGTGGTGGCCACAGAGCCCAACCAGGATGAGCTCCGGTGTTCCATATAATAGAAAAGCTTTTTCAAAATAACTAAAGGAAAAAAAGATCTTTACCTTAACTAAACATCTTAGCAGGAAAAAAACTACATTTAACCACAGAGTTTAACTGTTTGTCAAATTTAAATGAGCTGTCAAAAATCCTGTCTAGATTCCTAACTGAAGATTTATGATACATGGAAAGTGATACAAGAACAACATCAGTGGCACTCAAAATTTCTGGGAGTCCAAACATCACAATCTCAGTTTTGTTATCATTAAGTTTAAGACAGTTAAATGCCATGCAGGGTTGAATATCATTTAAACACGCATGGAGGGACTGCATTATCTCGCTTTGATTTGACTTAAGTGGAAGACAGATCTGAGTGTCATTAGCACAGCAATGAAAAGAGAAGTCATACTTCTGGACAATCGAGCCTAAAGGCAGCATGTATATCAAAAAGAGAATTGGCCCAAGAATGGAATCCTGGGGAACCCAGCAAGTAACAGAGACACAAAGGTATAAAGTACACTAAACGGGCCATTTAGTTGAGCTTTCCAGACAGAAACAGACACACAGCACCAAGATAATTTCATAGACTAAAAGGTTAGTAATTAAATTATCACATGGCAGAAAAATTGATTAATAAGGTAAATTTGATGGTTTGCTATTTTGCACAACACCTGGTAGGACTGTGCCACACTCGTCTTTAATGTCGAAATACCAGTGGTCCTAGCAAATTTGTACTAGTCAGTTAGAAGAATATTAAGATAACAAAACAATCTATTATTTAGTGAAAATCACATATATTTCTACAAAGTTTAGGATTAGAAAAGCAGTCTTTCAACAAAATCTAGACCCAATTCTTGAACTAGAAACGCACTTCAAACGCACACATACAGTAATCAGTTTAAACATTTAATGTCTCTTTCTAATTTCTGTTTTATTTGTTCCTATTCATGTTTTCAATATGTAAATTATTCTAATTAGAGATTTTCTTAATTAAATTTTGGCTATTGAAAACTGAGACACTTTTCCCATTCACTTCGATTGAGCATTTAATCAGAGATATCTGTTATTATATTACGACGAGTCAAAAATTGAATTTTGATTGATATCTGAAATTCAAATGTTAACTAGTCAAATCTAATTACAGATATCCCTAATTGAAAGCTCCATTAAAGTGAGTCATTCTGTCAGTTCTAACTACTTAAAATGTAATTACAGAGGTCGCTAATTAGAATTTCAACTGTTGAAATTATAATTGTAGATATTTTAAATAGGAATTAGTGGGAACATTAAATATTGAAACCTTGTGCCATAAATTTGGACTAATCAAAATATAATTGCAGGGATCTTAAACTAAACATTCTTTAGAAATTAATAGCAAAACTACCTTAATTTTATATATCACAGAATAGATTAAAGATATATGTAATTTGTAGATGCCTGTAATTCTCACGGGGTGCCACAGTAGTGTATTACCCAGTGTCCTGGGTTGCTGCGTATGGAGTATGCATATTTCCCCATGTCTGTATGGGTTGTCCTTTCACATCACCAAAGACATGCTCAGTTGGTTTAACTAGTGATTTCAAATTGGTCCAAATATGAGTGTGGTTGTGCATGTGAGTTGGATATGTGATGTACTGGCACTCTATGCAGGGCTGTATCCAATTAAGAAGATATGAGAACGTTATTGTAGTGAGTTCAAATTACATTTTTTTTAGTTGAAAATTAAAATATACTTTTGATTAGTAAACTATAATAATGGCTAACCTAAGCAAGGCTTATATTTTAAAGTAGTTGTTCATTATACTCAAAAGGAGGATAGAAACAATCACAGAGCAAGAGAAAGGAAAAAGAGTTACGTGTTGCAGCTTACAAGTGAATCAGCAGGCACTAAAAATGAAGGCTGCTTCAATCGCTGTGTAACTGTTAAAATGAATCATAATTTTAAAAAAAATTAATTATTGGTACTGAAAAACATTGTGGATCAGGCAACTTAAACATTGTTCAAGTGGTTGGTGCTTAATGACTTGTAAATTTCTTTGCCATGCTAAGGCTTGAATGTGAAAAATCAGTCTCCTAGAAACTGTCATCGCTACAGTGTGCTTAGTTGGAACATCAGCATTCATGGAACAGCAGTTAAAGCAGTTAAAGGCATACAAGAGAAATTTCAAACTGAACCGTTGTGGTGTTAAAACAGCTACAGAATAAGAATGATAAAGCTAAAGAGTACACCACAGGCTTCATCCTCTGTCCTGCGTATGCTTTTATTGGTGTGCCTTTGATCTTCACCTCGAAGGAGAATGCTATAAAAGGCTCTTATTAATAATGGCAGTGGGATTTTTGCAAAACTGTACTTAATGGTCATTAAATTGAATATAAAAATACACATTAGCTGTGAGTGAAAGATCAGCATCCCAGTGTGGATGGACTCTACTCCATTGCCTGGCCAGTAGGCTAATGACAGGTCAGCAAGGGAGGTGCAATACTCCCCTTTTGTGCCAGTATGTATTTTGAAAGGACGCTGCAGCAGCGCTACACTGGGGCTGGCATCCTATCAGCGACGTAAGGACACCCTCAACGGGTTTGGCAAACTGTAAGGACAGGTCAGTGGCTGACTGCCTGCAATGAACAGATCATGTACACTGGGTGGCAGTATCCCATCTAATGAGCCCCTGTCTGAATGCCCGCACGGCAGCATGGGAGTTGTAGTCCCATTGGGATGCCCTTTTGGCTTCTGTGGGGGTGGGGGAGGCTCCAGGGAGAGGTGTTGGATATTGATGGCACAAGGACTGTTTTGGTCCTGTCTAAGATGGAAGTGCTCTCCAGGGGCAATATGTGTACTGGATACACTCTTGGGTTGGGCTTTAAAAGACAGCCCTCGTCTAGACCTGAGAATTCGGAATCAGGAGAGGAGCTAGAAAACACTTGCCTGGGAACAGGGGAGGAGAAAAGAAAAGGACTGAATCGTGTCCTACTTAGGAAAAGAAGCATGTCAGAGGTACTATTTGCCAACAGCAATAACCATAAGTTGAACCCGGGACTGTCTTTGTGCAGTTATATCTGAGGGCTGTTGCCCAGTGATGCCCCTTACCGGCCACATAGCCCATTTATTAGTGTTGCCCAGATTATTCTTGCAGAATGTCTTTAGCCATTGACTAAAGCTTTGGAATGCTCAATGCTACTTACCAAACCTAGGAAATAACAAGAAAACAGACAATATAAAATACTGTAAAATAAATAATAAAATTACCAATTGAATGACTACTCAAAAATATATGAATACAATACATTGTAACCATTATACAAAGATTTGTACATATGTACCATCTTCATTTTTCTGACGTGAGCACAAGTGTTTGTTTCATTCAGGATATGAGGAAGGACTTTGGATAACTGTTTGGTGTGTTTGCTTTTATGTTGTAATAGTCTATTTTACTGATATTGTTATACTGTAAGGTGCATACTAGGGAAAAACTTTAAGGTTTAAAATGAAAACTAGGCACTTTAATTTAGTTAATACTGTATATACAGTAATAGGAATGTGACTGCTTGCTATGCTTGCTGCTTAAGAAAACAAAATAAAAGATGAGCTGAAGTCATCTAAATGAAAACATTCACCAGGGGCCCAGAGTGGAACACTAATTATTAGAAGGTAGCTAGGATTGGTCCAGAGACGTGACACCAGAATGTAAGAAAGGAGCTGCCACCTAAGCTACATCTGCCCAATGGCCCAAGAGGTTAAGTAAGGAAAAGCATAAATATAGGGTATGCCAGCAGGTGCTTGTCTCTCTCCTTGCATCAGTATCCATCCAGAGACCATGCCTATCAGCCTGGAAGTACAATGCAAGACTGAAAGAGCCATCTGATGTTCCTAGACCACTAACAAGAACTGCTATCTGTTAAGGTTGTACTGTTATCACATGCTTGGCTTCTTTTTGAACATCATGAACTGTAGTTTAGAAATTGTTATTATATACTGAGTAAATACATTTTTAAACCCACTTCTCTGCTTCACCTTAAACTCTTTCTAATAAACTGTCCAAAGACTACAGATAAGAGAAGGGTTGAAGAATTATAACTGCAAGAGACAATCTTAGAAAGGTAAAACTTAGTGTTTGCTTAATTTCAATAGAATATAAATTTCTTTCATAGTCATAGACAATGGTATAGTCTTTTCCCCCTGTAAGTTAGTATCAGATAGAGCTTTCTTGCTATAAGATACAGTGTGTTAATTGAGTCAGTTGTTGTTTAGAACAGTTCCCAGTAAACAGAGACTTGTAAGACCCATTTTTAGCATAGAAATGGGATAGGCATACAGTTTTTCTTTTAAAAAGGTTCAGAAATGTTTTGAAGTGATTTGTAACAATTAGAAATGTAACAAGATTTCAAATCTTTGAACAGAACTTTAACAAATTAACATATTTTGTCTGTGGAATCATTTCAACGAGTCAGGCTTTTGTTGAATCCCATTTTTTATGTTAGAGCTGCTGAAATTTGGTAATTTTGGAGTACTAGGTTGTTGTACCGTGTTAGCCATTATGAAATCAGAGAAAAGCCAAGCAAAATGATACCTTTTATTGGCTAACTAAAAAGATTACAATATGCAAGCTTTCGAGGCAACTCAGGCCCCTTCTTCAGGCAAGATGTAATACAGAAACTGAAGTTTCATGTGTTTATATCCACACACTAGAACAAGAAATAACAATAGTAAATCTTTAAAGGAAAAATCTTGAATGTAAATAATTAATAGGTTCACTCAGGCTAAGATTAATTTAACAAGAGAGAGAAGAACAATGTATGGTCAAGATCTTTGGATAAGATAACTGTCCAACAAAGTCCTTTGAAGTCTGTGATGAGTTTTTCAAATCAATATGGGTCTGTAGACAGGTTATTTGTGTCAGTCTGAGAGATGCAAACAGTCCTCATACCTGGCTATAAAACTCTTGTCTCTATTCAAGCCATGTTGTAATGTATTCAATTTTAACATGAGCTTAACTTCCCATTATTTTCTCTCTTGCTGTGTTTTGAAGTTGCCCATAAGCACTGTGACTTTAAAGTCCCTCTCACAGTGTCCATGGCTGTTGAAGTGGGCCGCTACAGGAACATCTGTGTTGCCATGTTTAATGTGGAATCTGTGTAAATTCATTCTCTGGTAGAGTGTTTGTCCAGTTTCTCCCACATAGAGTGCAGTGTCAGGGCATTTCATGCAGAGAATTAAGCAGGCAACATTAGATGATCTGCAGGAAAATGATCCCTTTATGTGATGTTCAAGTCGGGAGTTTGGTATAACTATATGGTCTGTATTGTAGATGTGGGCACACGTTTTACATCTTTTCTGTAGGCAGGGAGATGTGCCATTTGGTGTCAGTTCATTTAGGGAGCTTCGGACAATAAGTTGCTGAAGGTTTGGTGGTTGTTTGTATGCCAGGAGGGGAGGTTCAGGAAACACATTTTTAAGTGTTTGGTCGCTGTTTGGAAAAATGCAGCCACAATAACTATAGACACAGTCAGCCCAATTTTATGCTGAAGGTGACCATAGAGAACCTACAGACTGTAGCTGCATTTCTGCTTCACCTTAAACTCCTTCTAATAAACTATTTGAGGTCTACAGATAAGAGAAGGGTGGAAGAATTATAACTATAGACACAGTCAACCCAATTTTATGCTGATGGTGACCATAGTGAAGCTACAGACTGCAGCTAAATCTGTGCAACAGGCTAGTAGGTTTCATTAGACCAAGCAAAACAAGGTTTGGAGATACTCAGGTGTACATTGAAAGTCCTAAGGTGAGGACTGGGTCACCACTGGGCCCTTTTATAACACACAATTTGAGTACAAGACAAAATTCTGTCAAAACAACTTATAGAAATTTGAAAGGTAATGACAGCAGCTGGGGGCAGAGTTTTATAGCTAGTTGAAAATGTTTTATTTTAGCAGAGATGAAACATTCAAAATTCTGTTGAGTATACCTCCAAGGCTGATAAAAGTGAGTAACAGACTAATACTGCATAACAGGACCTGAAATGTAGTAATTAAGAATATGAATGTGTTGTCGAGCCAATTTAGAGATCCAACTAGATGAAATGATATTTGGAGGAAGTTAGATTGATATACATTGATCTCATTGGGATTGATAATGAACTTTTGCTTCCATTAGAGATCTTCAAATAAAGCTCATCAGTAATATATCATTAGACAGGCTAAAGCTGAAGTTATACCTTATGGCTATTTAAAGTTGTTTTCAGTAACACTTTGGTCAGGTGTTGCAACAATGCATCTATTACTCAATTACTGTTATGTAACAAGACCTTAAGCAAGGCTTCTTTTGGTGCAAATGACACTTACAAAGCATCAGTAAAGTGGTTATTCATCTGACTTACTAAAACAACTTCACTTTGCAACAGTCAGAGGTAGCTTAAGTGAAACATATGTCTCTTGATATTGCATACTTAAGAATACGACTGGTGAATATTTCATATCCATAAGGAATTTTACTAGCATATAAAATGCCATACTGCACAGAGATGAACAATCTATTTACTGATGCTGTATAACCACAATTAAGACTAAAAGAAGACCTTGTTAAGGTCTAGTTACATAAGAGTAAATGAGTAATAAATGTTTTTTGCAGTACCTAAACTAAAGTGTTACTTGTTTTTTCTTATTATCTTTCATGTCTGCATTTTCCATTTTTTACACCTATCAATTTTCTGAACAAGCTCGTTGCAGTTCAGAGTCATAGAGGACTAGAGCCTATAACAGTAGTACAAGGCAGGCTTGTCCATTGCAGTGCACAATCATGTGCACGCTCACACTTATAAATTAGTCAAATCATACCAGTTTAAAGTCAACAATCAGACATATAGATTTTAGATGAGGAAAACCACAGTAATAGAAAGAAAGTTCAGGTGAACACATGGAGAGAGTGCACAGTCTAAACAGGCAGTAAACAGGCTGAGATTAGAACCCTGATCCCTGCAGGTATGAGTGTTTTGGCATTAAATTTCTGTTTTGGGGGTATGCAATATTTAGTGTTGCTCTATCATGGTCTTAATGCTCTTGCTTCAAATGCTGCATCTTGTCAGTGTCTATATAGAGCTTCTCCCCTTGCCTATGGTGGCTTTTGTCTGGGTACCTCGTTTTCTTCCCACATTCCATAGACAAGTATGCATGGTTAATGGGTTAATTCTAAATTGGGTTAGTGTAGGTGTAAGATCATACAGTATGGACATGGGCCTAGCAGTGCTGGATGGTGCTGAACTAAGCTCTAAACCTCCAAAACTCTGGATTAAGCATGTTTGAGAATGTGATGTTATTTCTAAATATCATATTTTTAGATTTTGTACCTAAACATCCAGTCTTTTCTATTCACTTTCATTTTTTTCATCAACTAACGTTTTTCTTCTATCAGATTTTATACAGCATAACAGATAGCAATAACACCTTGTTGGAGTTTATAACCTCTGTAGCCCTGAGCACTGATGATCTTGATTCAAAGCCTTAATTAATTTTGAATTGACAATTGCACTATTTAATGGAGATTTAAAATCAATTCATTCTTGATTTGTGGCCAACAGCTGTTTCATTATCAAAATATTTTTAGCAGACAAGTAGAGGTAATGAACAATTCACAATGGCTTATTCAGGGTCTTAAAAACTGCATTCACAATTTTAAGGCATTATTTAATATTTCAAAGAAACACACATTTGCAGTGAAAGAGAGTGCTAATTGGATACAAATCATTCCAGATTGTTGCATAAAAAAGCTAGTTTTCTCTTGTATTTCTAACCTAGTTACAAAAATCATTTGAAACATGCTTTCAACAATGCAACTTTAAATCTTATTAGCTACATTTAAACCGATGAACATTTGTGGACTGCTCATTATTGCTTATTTTAACAAAGATCATAATTTAATATTTCCATTCATTTCACAATGCTAAAATAGTTTGGAAAAATGCATTAGTTTACAAAACTGTCATTATTTTGTTTTTAACCTGGCATGGACAAAGACAAAATGCATATAGTAACATTAAAAGCCACACAGTTTTTATTTTTAACAAAGTTAGTAAAAACAGAATAAACAAAGAAGGTATTGATAGTCTTCACCTGGAGCCTCATGTACAAAACGTACTTATGTTCGGAAATGTGCCATTTTTTGCACAAAAGACGTGATTTATAAATCATGAACACATTAGGAACACTAGTGATTGATGAATATTGCCCTAACCATAAGGAAATTAGACGTGTTTGGTTAATATCCTAATTATACCATCTAATAGAGATGGCATGACACAGCTCTGGGGTGACTGCTAGACTTCTGACTCTTCAACCAGTTCACGCTGAAAACTGCTCATTAACATATACCCTACAGTTGCTAACACCTGTAACAGAACAGAGTTTGTGTGATTTCTACATGATGGTCTCTGTAATGCAGGCTTCAGTTCAGGACATAACTCTGAGAGAATGGCACTAAGAAGTCTAAATCAACTTATAAGCCACATATAATCCAGTTACAGTGTGAAAAAGTACATAAATACAGTGTTACACATACAGTATGTGCAAGGGAGACAGTTTAATGTTTCAGGTGATAGTAATTCTCCACCAATCCAGGGGGTGGTGCTGTGTGATAATGTTCTCTCCTTTTCTCCCTCTGCAGACCAGAAGATTGACAGCTCTCCTCCACCAACGCCACTTCCAGTGTCCAACCACCTTGACCGACAGCTTCTATACCTTGCCCAGCTACTATATGACTGGAAGACCCTTCATCTTGTGTAGTCACAATAAGAATATGGTCTGAGGAGACTCGATTTTGTGTTTCCATGTGCTTTAGTTTAAATTTAAATCATTTTTAATTATGCAAGTTTTACGCAAGGGTGTCCCAACACTCTGTCTCTGTTATCTTATTACAACCAATAATGATATTAAATGACAGAAAACATTACGTTTTTTAAGTTTGTTTGTCTTTGTATTTTTTGTGGCAAAATAATCACTTTCTTATTTTAACAAGATTGAAAATGTACATATAGATAGATAGATAGATAGATAGATAGATAGATAGATAGATAGATAGATAGATAGATAGATAGATACTTGAGTAGCATTCAGGAGCAACTTAGTTAACTGATTTGAAAGATGGAGTGTTTTGTTATTTATTTGCTTCAACAAAGAGACATATCACACTTTTGTTTTTTAAGTATTTTGTCACAAGAGTATGTGTGACCTGTGACAGAGGTTTGCTCAGACAGCCATGATGCTGTTTATACAGGCAGCACATGCAGGCAGAAGCTCTGCTGCCACTTTAATTGCTTGTGGTGATTACTGACAATCTGTTTTGCTGACAGAAGTAGCTATCAGACACATAAAAGAGGAAAATACTAAATACAAAATGTATAAGTTTACATAACCTCTTTTAAGATAAATCTGAAACAGTAAACTAATCTGTACTTGATATTGTACACAGTAACTGTTTTAAGCATAGGTGGCATGCAAGTAAGTGTTGCTTTAGGCAGGACAGATCATAGAATGTGTCGATCCATCCATCATGTAAAACTGCTTATCTTGAGCAGGGGGCAGCTGGAGCCTAACCCAGTAAACAAGCAAGCAATGGATGTGTCTACAAAAACACAAATGCAGTTTGTGCCTAATTCATTGATTATTAACATACATGCATTAACTGTGGCCTTAAAAAATTAAAGAAAAAAATACCCTCTCCTCGAGACTTATTTTAGTAACATAATGCATAGGTTGTGGGGCCATCTCCTCCGATGTAAACTATATTAGTAAAGTTTTGCTTCCTGTTTTTCCATGGTTTGTAGCCAAATTTATATGGTGATCAGATCATGAACATTTTTACACCTGGTTGCTGGCTGGAGGTGACAAGGAGTGCCTAAAAGCGTGTGTATGCACTCATAGTTTTAAGCTGATTTGAGATTTATAATGGAAACAGCGCAACATGCATATGGTTATATAAATCCAATTTTTTTTGTGCAAACACTGTTTCTGCCTTTTGAGCATAAGCAAACTCTTAGTTATGGAATATAAGCAAGGTTTATACATGAGGTTCCAGGTCTTTGGTACTTTCTATCTTCTTGATATACTCATCTTTATTAATTTTGTTGTGTACTACTGGTGCTGTGATTATAATATTAATCAGTCTTATACTGCTTAGTATCATCAGCATTTGGATGCAAACATGTCACCTAATGATAGAGTTGTCAATTGTGTTCTGCTAAGTTCCTAAGTATGGTAGTGATACTCGCTTTTCATGGAGTCAGAGAGTTGTGAAATTTTCAATGTGGATTAGCATATGCAGGTAAGAACTCACTGTACTCATGACAATAATGAGCTTATAAACCTATAAATATGTGACCCAGTAGCTTAAAAGAAACCTATTTATTAAGTGTATAGTGACCACTAGGGAGCCCTCAGCAATCCCAGACATGACGCTTAACAGGCTGTAGCTATTTATTTTTTGAAAGCAATGTTCAAAATACCTGGAAGTTACTTGTTTCTTTTTACCACTCTTTCTTTCTATGTTCTTAACATGGTCTCCCCTCTTTTAAATATAACCTTGGTGTGGATTAGCCTATCAGGCTAATGGCCAAAGCTATAAACAAACTGAACATCTTTCTTACCACCTTTACACAGTGTTTGGGTCATGTGACCAGAAACGGCTTTTTTTAATTGCTTCTTGGCCTGCCTGATCTGGCTTTGTTTCATTCCAATGCAGAACACAATATGAGGCACCTAGAATTTTCAGCTCCCTTTCTTGTAGTTTCTTCTGTGTTCTAAATATATTTCAAATAGGAAGACACACTTAATTATTACTCTACTAGCAGTGCTACCCATCTAAGATGGGCTGGAATCTAATTAATCAACCACAGTCTTAACATTTGCAGTGCACCATGCAATGCATACATCTCTGTTATATGTCATTTGATATGGGATTAATAAAAGCAGCGTTAATGTTTGTGAAGTACCATCTATTACACGGGTGTTGAACTCCAGTCCTGGAGGGCTGCAGTGGCTACAGGATTTCATTCTAACCATCTTCCTCATTAGTGACTAGTTTTGGCTAATTAACTTCTTTTGCCTTAGTTTTAATTAACTTGACTCAGGCACCTTAGTTGTCTCTTTTTTCCTTAATAAGCAGCCAAACAATAATGAGACACAAAACGAGCCACCACATGACCAGCTTACCTGTGCCTATCACACAATATCTAAAAATAAAGAAAGGCGAAGGTCTTGGTAAGGTTGATCTCTCAGGTCACCAAAACATTTGGACGGTGTTCTTAGAAAAAACAGAAAAATCAACAGTTTTGGAAATGTCTGCAGTGGCAGAATAAGAGCAGCAACAAGCCATGGAATTAAACAACGGGTTTAATTGACAGCAAGAATCAGCTTCTCATTAAGAGATTGGTTGGAGTTTGAAATCCCAGTTTAGCTGGTCATCTGTTGGCTCGTTTAACATCTCATTTCTGTTTGGCTGTCATTTCATGAAGACAGAAATCAATTCAGAGGACTGAATCCTCCAAAACAGGGTTATTAAAATTTAAGAGTGAATTAGCAGTGAAAACTGCTCGCTGATTAGGAAAAGGGTTAGAATGAAAATCTGCAGCCACTGTGGCCCTCCAGGCCTGGAGTTCGACACCCCTGATCTATTATAATGACAGAGATATAGCAACCAGACGGACAGACAGACAAGCAGACACCTGTCCTTTTATTAATGTGGATATAATGTGGTTGGGTACCTTCCATGTTAACCAGGAACTACTGAATGACCACAGTGATAAAAGAGGCTTTTTCTGCAGAAATAATAAGGGTGTTGGTGGAGGGCTTATCGCAAAGCCAGAAAATGTAAGGAAGGATCTATCAGGATTAAATCTTGAACGTTCATTAAGCATTTCCTTGGAAAACCTCAGTATAACTTTGCAATTATCAGACATGTTCTAACTTTGAAAATTTAATTTTGGAAGATAGGCAACTTAGAGAGATGTGAATTTAATAAACATCAAATCTCAAAATATTATCTAGAAATTAATGCTTCTTTGAGACCATGCAAATACACAAGTTGATTGTTAAAATAAATTTTTATTTAAATAAATATAGAAAATTTTGAAAATATAAACACTACACCCAAATAAAGTCTCTGACATTGCACGCATTTTAAACAGCAACAGAGTATACATGCCATTTGCACCTTATTGTTAGTCCATTGTCTGAGAGTTAAAGAATACTTGTCTTCATGATTTAATTTTTGTCTAAGTAATGAATATTCAGGAAGGTGTATCTGAAGTATTTGACTATAAACAAAAAATGTTGCTATTTTGCTCCTCATAGTAAAATGTATTAAGATTCTTCATTTGCATTGAACAACATTAAAGCTTTCTCCAGCTACTGTATAAAACACAACATAAAGTTCTTAAACCCCCTATCCCAGTTTAGGGACACCTAAGCCTACTCGAACGGCATCAGGTTCAAGGAAGAACCAACCCATGGTAGGGGCACCAATCTATTGCATGCTTCATTAAACGGAAAAACATATGGGGTCAATTTAGAGTCATCACCACACCTAAGTTGTACATCTTTGGAAATGTGGGATAAGAAATCAAAGTACCAGAAGGAAATATTAAGCAGACAGAAGGAGAATGGCAAAACTCCTCTCCAGCTTTGTTACTTTTGATAAATAAAAGTAATTACTGCATTCATATTTTTACTGGCCTTTATTGTAATTATTCTACCATTGTCTGATACAGTGGGACCTCAGTTCATGACCATAATTCATTCCAAAACTCTGGTCGTAAACCGAGTTGGTCATGAACCGAAGCAATTTCCCCCATAAGATTGTATGTAAATACAATTAATCCGATCCAGTCCGTACGAATTGTATGTAAATATATATGTAAAGATTAAGCACAAATATAGTTAATTACACCATAGAATGCACAGTGTAATAGTAAACTAATGTAAAAACATTGAATAACACTGACACAAAACACCCAGGCTCCCTACTCAGCTACACGAGCAGGCTCGCTCGCGCTCTCTCTCTCTGAACAGAGGGGAACATTTGAACAAATCCAAACTTTAATATAAAAACCAACCACAAGCAACCAAAAAAGTAACATTGCAGGAGTTCATGCTAATAGCCTTACAGCCCGATCGCTGTAAACACTTTTCTTAAAAAGAGTTGTTTTTTTTTTTTATTAATTTTATTGCAATCCATACAAAGCAATCAAGTTTTTACAAAAAGAAAAATTGAGTTAAGAACAGATCGATCCCCACCCCTGAGTGAGAGAGCAAGCCAAAAGGCGTAAAATTTAAGGCTTGTAAACATACCTAAATTAATAAATTCTCTGTGCTTCCTGACCTTATTTTAAAATATTACTGATTAGATCCTGCCATGTTTTGAAAAAAATCTGTATGGATCCTCTAACTGAGTATTTGATTTTTTCCAATTTCAAATAATATAACACATCGGTTTCCCACTGACTTAAAAGAGGAGAGTTTGGGTTCTTCCAGTTTATCAGAATAAGTCTGCGTGCCAACAGTGTAGTGAATGCAATCACAATTTGTTTGTCTTTCTCCACTTTAAGACCCTCTGGAAGAGCACCAAACTCAGCTGTTAATGGGTTAGGAGGGATTGTGAGTCCAAGGCTGTCTGAGAGGTAATTAAAAATTTTTGTCCAGAATAATGTTAATTTGGTGCAGGCCAGTGAGGCTGGGGCTTGGTTGCAATGTTCGCAGGTTGGATCATGCCCTGGAAACATTTTGGAGAGTTTTAGTCGAGACAGATGTGCTCGATATATAATTTTGAGTTGTATAATTGTATGCTTTGCACATATGGAGCTCGAGTGAATTCTCTGCATTGCTACTTTCAACTCCTTTTCTGATATATTAATTGAGAGATCTTTTTCCCAGTGCCCTCTTGGATCTTTGAAAGGGAGGGATTGTAAAATGATTTTATATATTTATATTTATAAAATGAGTTTTAAGCACAGCGGAAAAATAGGAACATTAGAACAAATCTAAATTTATTTAAAAACCAACCACAAGCAACCAAAAAAAGTAACATTGCAGGAGATCATGCTAATAGCCTTACAGCCCGATCGTTGTAAACACTTTTTTTAAAATGAATTTTAAGCACAGCGGAAAAAAGAAACATTTGAAAAAAAGAGAAAAGTAACATGGCAACAAATCACGCTACGAACTGAAAAAATAACTTTTGAAAAATCTGTAATACAAAAACTACTGTATAAACCACCAAGAAAACTAACTTTGCATGAGTCGAGTTCTGGCATGAAGTGAGGAGGAAATGGGTGGAGAGGAGGTAACAGTTTTGAGGGAGAGTCTGGCTCTGCGATTGAGGGATGTTTTCCTTCAGATGTTTTCTCTGTTGTGATTTCTTGGGTTTCTGGTGTTTTTAGCTGTTTAGCTGTTGGGAGCGAAAGCCTCATGCAGCCATTCCAAAAACAAAGTCCTTGTGACCCAACCCTTCGTGTTTGCCCTCCACATTACTGGCAGTCTGGCTTTGTTTACATTGTGCTGCTTGAAAGCACAAAGGTTCTCAAATTGGTAAATGAGTAAACTGGTAAACAGTTTTTCCACCTCTTCCAGCACTTGAAGCCTCTGCCTGGTTAACGCTGTAAAACGCTTGCAACATCAGCTGCTTTAATAGATTCTTTCTGCTTTAGAATAGTTAAAATCGTAGATTTTGACTTCTTGTACTCGGCAGCAAGATCAGTAACATGAACGCCACGCTCAAACTTTTCAATAATTTCTTTCTTTACTTCGATTTCAATTTTCTTCAAAACTTTCTTCTCACCACTCTTCACTTGCTTAGAAGCCATAGTTAACTGCAAAAGCACACAAAATACTGTAGAGCACAAAGTGAGCGCAGGTAAAGCACGTACGTCTGACTGAGAGCAATGAACAGGGAGCGGCTCTGCTTAATACAGTAATCGGCACGTATGAACCAACCAGGCAGGCACACACATGCACCCTCTCCCTCCCCCTCTCCCTCTCTCTCAGCAGCAGGCAGGCACGCATGTGCAGGCTCGCTCTCTCTCTCTTTCTCTCTCTCAGCAGCAGGCAGGCACGTCTGACCGAGTACAATGCAACACGTGCGGAAATCATCGGCGCGCACAAACCGAAAGGGAAACTGGCTTGTTCGTATACCGAGTGTGTGGTCGTGAACCAAGGCAAAAGTTTGGTGAACTTTTTGGTCGTGAACCGAGTTATACGTGTACCGAGATGTTCGTGAACCGAGGTTCCACTGTATTTGTATTAGCAATCTTTTAAAAAATTAATATAGTTTTCTTCAAGGACAGTGGGGTAAAACAATAATGAACTGGTTTAGCACATTTATGTTTAGTAGCATGCTCAGTGGGGTCTGGGTGGTCTTTTGGCTCTGGATGAGGCATAGCAGCATATCACATTGCACAGGCAGAATCTCCCCATAACAAGACAAGTCTGCCTCCAGCAGATCCCCCTAGTGGTATCCAAGGACCCCAGCAGGGCTGCCCACCAAAACTATAACTCCCATGCATTCCTGTGGATGTCTCCAAATGGGAATCACAGGAGAGTGATGTTGCAACCCGGTGCACTGGGGGAAGCACATGATCTTGGGAAGCAGCCTCCAGACTGGGAAAGGCACCACAAAACAACCTGGTCAGGATGTACATTCACTAACATCATTCTATTAAAAATGCCCCCCAGCCAGGTAATGAACCATCCATCCCGGCCAGGATGCCAGTCAACACATGCCATCTCCTACAAAATATAAATATTTCTTTATTTAATTTATTTATTCTTTGTAACAGTGTTTTTTTTTCCTTTAACTTCTTGTAAAGCACTTTGAGTTACATGTTTTCTATGAAAATGTGCCATAGAAATAAATGTTGTGGTTGGCATATAAGCAAAACATATTTTGTAGCTGACCTAATTGTAAAATTGAGAGCTTACTTTAGTTTCCAGGAACCTTAACTAAAACTATTACTGATAGCAGCTAACTCTTATTTATTCAAGTTTTTTTTAACACTGTACTTATAGCTACTTTATATAACATTATTTATTGTATATTTTCTAATTAAACTCCATTGCTTTTTAAGATACACTAAAGATAATGACAGGACTGTAAAGTGTTGGATAACTGTGATCTTTACAAAATACAGAAATATGTTACAAAACGTATACTGGGGTATTTAAGTCCTGGAGGGCTACGGAAACTACAGGTCGCGACAATAGCCGATCTTAAAATCGGCAGCTGTTTTATGTCTTCTTTTGAAGTCAGTGTTTACATAATTTCTTACTAGTCCAGTTGCTGCACTTCTTACAAGAATTTATAATACCTCTTAAGTCTGTATTCTGCTTTCTTACCAAAAAGAAAACGGAGCAACATTTAAAATATCTTTTTGACAGAACTTTCATTTACAATAATTTTGCAAAACTAGTGAAGGTGCAAACCATGTTTTTGTCCTACAGATGATCTACATGAAGTACAAAGATAAAAACCAATTTTTAACAAGGCATTTAACCTGAAAATATTAATGAATGAATGTATTACTGAATTTAACAGCAAAAAAAGGTTTATGCTAATATAATTATATGCAGTTTAGTGGATAATTAGCAAGGGAGGAATTTCAGAATGAAATGTTCTAATAAAGGATAGCATAGAAGGAAAAAATGATGAACGCCCTGGAACGTTCATTTTTCTTGTTAAGCTAAGGATAAGAAAAACTAGAAAAACTAGAAAGCTGCATGCCAGTATAAGATATTTTTATTAGATAGTACAATCTAAGCAAAATACCAGGGGCCTCATGTATAAACGGTGCGTACGCACAGAAATGTTACGTAAGAACGTTTCCACGTTCAAATCGCGATGTATAAAACCTAAAAATGGCATAAAGCCACGCACATTTCCACGGTACCTCATACCCTGGCGTACGCAAGTTCTCCACTCGTTTTTGCAGACTGGCGGCACCCAGCGTCAAAGCAGTGCTACTGTTCCAGTGTCGTTTCCCTTTCTTTACATCCACATCCCTGATGTGGCTTTATAAATACACTGCAATTAACCGCATACTGTTTATTAGTTTAATGCATCTGAGTGTAATTAACCTGTAACAATATAATGATCCACAGTATGGTCAAACTATTCTAAATATCATAGCTGCTTTAGCGTTGTTACTCTCACTGCACCTTTTTGTTCTTCTTCTTTCAGCTGCTTCCGTTAGAGGTTGCCACAGCGGATTATCTTTTTCCATATTATTCTCACTGCACCAATCGGAATATTTATATCACTGTATCTGAGTAGGGAATCACAGCTCTACAGCAGTTGACTGGAAGGAGAATTATCGGTATACAGCATCTAGCACATGCTGCCTATTGAACTGCTCTCATACGGCAAATGCTTCAGAGCCTTTCCTGTACGGACCTCGCGGTTCAGAAACAGTTTCATCCCAAGAACTATAAATACACTCAATCAGTCCATCAATTGCTCCTTGTAGAATACTTTGTACTTATAAGTACAATTACCTCACTGTAAACTTGCAATACAGTTAAAATATTGCACAACCTGAGCCGCTTTATAAAGCGCGTATTTACATATGATGACGATATAATTTTTAAGATGAAATGCAGCAAAATATGTTTATTATATTATACAGATAAAACTTTAACTTCATTTAAATAAACTATATTGTTAATAATTAAAGGACACGGTGTCACTACGCTAGCAAAGATCTGGCACTCTGCTCATGGATTGTTCATGCGATAATCGTGTCTGTATGCTTCACTGGGACTAAAGTGAAGGATAGAATAATTAAACATGTACTACAAAGATATTTCAATGTTCCTTAAAAGTTTTGAAGAAGCTTCAAGTTCTAAGCTTACAGATGGCTTAACGTCTATTACAGAGCTGATTGTGTGGCGATCGGTTACTTGGAGAAAGAAAAGAAAGGACAGGAATTGGAGGTTAGTACGTTTGAAAGAGACAGTACTGCAGGGGCGGCCTTAGGCATATGCAAACTGTGTACCTGCACAGGGCCGCCAAATCCCAGGGGCCACCACGCCAATATACAGTCATGTGAAAACATTAGGACACCCTTTGAAAGCATGTGGTTTTTTGTAACATTTTTAATAAATGGTTATTTCATCTCCGTTTCAACAATACAGAGAGATTAAAGTAATCCAACTAAACAAAGAAAACTGAAGAAAAGTCTTTTCAAGATCTTCTGTAAATGTCATTCTACAAAAATGCCTATTCTAACTGAGGAAAAAGATAGGACACCCTCACATGTATTCCCTCTTAAATTGGCTCAGATCTCACACAGGTATATCACACCAGGTGCACATAATTAGTAGATCGTTACTCTGCATGTTGAATGAGGCTTGCCCTATTTAAACCTCAGACATTTAGTTTGGTGTGCTCCTGACTGTTGAAGTGAGAGTGAGCACCATGGTGAGAACAAAAGAGCTGTCAGAGGACTTCAGAAAAAAGATTGTAGCAGCCTATGAGTCTGGGAAGGGATTTAAAAAGATCTCAAAAGATTTTGAAATCAGCCATTCCACTGTCCGGAAGATAGTCTACAAGTGGAGGGCTTTCAAAACAACTGCCAACATGCCCAGGACTGGTCGCCCCAGCAAGTTCACCCCAAGAGCAGACCGCAAGATGCTAAAAGAGGTCTCCAAAAACCCTAAAGTGTCATCTCGAGAACTACAGCAGGCTCTGGCTACTGTTGATGTAGAAGTACATGCCTCTACAATCAGAAAGAGACTGTACAAGTTTAACTTGCATGGGAGGTGTGCAAGGAGGAAACCTTTGCTTTCCAAGAGAAACATCGAGGCCAGACTGACATTTGCCAGAGATAAAGTTGACAAAGACCAGGACTTCTGGAATAATGTTCTTTGGACAGATGAGTCCAAAATTGAATTATTTGGACACAACAGCAGAGGACATGTTTGGCGTAAACCAAACACAGCATTCCAAGAAAAGAACCTCATACCAACTGTGAAGCATGGAGGTGGAAGTGTCATGGTTTGGGGCTGCTTTGCTGCAGCAGGACCTGGTCAGCTCACCATCATAGAATCCACGATGAATTCTACTGTGTATCAGAAGGTGCTTGAAGAACATGTGAGACCATCAGTTAGAAAATTAAAGCTGAAGCGGAACTGGACCATGCAACATGACAATGACCCAAAACATACTAGTAAATCAACCAAAGATTGGCTGAAAAAGAAGAAATGGAGAGTCCTGGAATGGCCAAGTCAAAGTCCAGATTTGAATCCCATTGAGATGCTGTGGGGTGACTTGAAAAGGGCTGTACGTGCAAGAAACCCCTCAAACATCTCACAGCTGAAAAAGTTCTGCATTGAGGAGTGGGGTAAAATTTCCTCAGACCGATGTCGAAGACTGGTAGATGGCTACAAGAACCGTCTCACTGCAGTTATTTCAGCCAAAGGAGGTAACACTCGCTATTAGGGGCAAGGGTGTCCTATCTTTTTCCTCAGTTAGAATAGGCATTTTTGTAGAATGACATTTACAGAAGATCTTGAAAAGACTTTTCTTCAGTTTTCTTTGTTTAGTTGGATTACTTTAATCTCTCTGTATTGTTGAAATGGAGATGAAATAACCATTTATTAAAAATGTTACAAAAAACCACATGCTTTCAAAGGGTGTCCTAATGTTTTCACATGACTGTATATTGAATATAAAACAGAAAGAGAAAATAACAACACAGCTAAAAACGCAGCGGCAAATTTTGGCAAAAGACATGGCCATCCGCCGTGCATAAGATAACATATTAACATTGGCAGGTGAAGGGGCCACAGATTCTTTCTCTGTTTAGGGCAGCCACGAGCCTAGAGCCACCCATGAGCACTGTTGCAATAAATTATTTCATCGAAAGTCACGCACAATCACTGCGGCACCATTTTCCCATGTTTAATAACATGCTTTAACTCGTATCATCATGAAAATGATATCACGTATACATGTCAGTATTTTAGTTATTCAGAGAGCTGTAATATTACGTATGTAATGGATTCTGTGTCCTGTCGGAGGAAGAGAAAGCCTGGAAGCACGTAGTGATTCACACACATATAGCACATAGAAGATCAAATACAAAACAAAGCATTTAACATGCTACTTTACTTACGATGTGATTTGAGAAACTAGTTAAACCATTTTAAGATGAAGTTTATGATGTTCTACTTTAATGACAAAATAAACTACATGATTAAAGTGGAAATTTCGAGATTAAAGTTGACATTTCATGCTTTTTCCCCACTGCGTGCCTTTTTTTTTCTCTGTACCCTAAAAAGCTTTCATATGACACTCAGACGGTGAACTATGACTCGCCTTTTCAAGGCGACTTTGATATGTAACAACTTTTTTATTTCGGGCACTGTGAAACTTTGTGAACTTGAGCTGCTGAGTTTCTCCGACACGCTATGTCAGTCGATCAGCTTCCTTTTGTTGTTTATACTACTGTTTAAACCAACAAATACTACATTTTTCTTTGCCTCCACCTGGTATTCGCTTAAATTCTTCCATTTTCCCTCTTGCTTTTCCCATTGCCTTTTCACAGAACACTGAGCTTAAGGGCTATTTATATTGATTTGCATATTCAAAGAGGCATAATTCTGGGAGGAGTTGTAACGGAACAGCAGGCATGTGCATGAGTGTTACTTTTCACGCTAACCGGGATTTATGTAGCGTAAGAACTCGTAAGTTGGCGAACTCACAGATTTATGCATCTGGATTTTTCTGTGCGTAAGCACATTTCGGCTTTTGTGCTTAAGTCATCTTATAGTGCGAATTCTACGCACGACGTTAAGCATGAGGCCCAAGGTCATTTCACCTGATTTGCTTACAATATAAATAAAACTGCCTTCTTTTGTAAACTTTTTATCATTCTATATTTTGTTTTAGTACATATGGTTTTCTCAAGTTAACTCTTTTATTTGTTACTAGCAAAATACCCGCGCTTCGCAGCGGAGAAGTAGTGTGTTAAAGAAGCAATGAAAAAGAAAAGGAAACATTTTGAAAATAACGTAACATGATTGTCAATGTTATTGTTTTGTCACTGTTGTGAGTGATGAGTGTTGCTGTCATATATATATATATATATATATATAAATATAAATATATATATATATTTACACACACACACAAACATATATATATACATATCTATACATATACACATATATATACACACACACATATATACATACATATATATATCTACATATATATATACATACATATACATACACACATACATACATACACACACATATATACACACAAATACATATATATATATACATACACACACACATATATAAACATATATATACATATACATACATATCTACATATATACACACACAGCTATTTCAGTATCAGTGCAATACGCTGTTTGTTAAAACGGATGACACCCGCTCTTACGTGCAAGTCTGCGTGGATATTATGAACTATCGTATTTGTTCAAGTTCTATTTAAATTTTAAATAGAAGGAATTTTTATTTAGTCGACAGAAATATCTTTGGTAGGAATGGTAAAAACAGACAGGAATATTATTCCTGAATAAATCAACTCAAACCTTAAACAACTTATAATATTTTGCTCTCCATAAAAATATATCCTGTCTAAATTATACAAGTTAGAAATAAAGTAAACGTTAAAAGAACAAACATTCACATTTCTTTATTCTTATGTAATTTTATATAAAAAATAAACTTAGATTTTAAATATCCCAAAAGATTTTGCTCTCCATAAAAATATATCCTGTCAAAATTATACAAATTCAAATATGAACATGCTGCATAACAAAACCTAGAAATATAAATAAAATGTGTTCCTTTCAGCAATAACAAATCAAATCATTCAGTTGTCTTTGCTCATATGTCATTTTAGAGCTGGACGCCTGGCATCTTTTTTTGGCAACAGGTTCGTTTCTGTTTGGTGTGAGGTTCTGTGTTGTGGAGATTCTCAGGATGGATTGCAGGTGCTCATCAGTGAGGCGACTCCTGTGTGCTGTTTTGTTAGTCTTTATCACTGAGAAGAGCTTCTCACACAGATATGTGCTACCAAACATGCACAAGGTTCGAGCCGCATGTAGACGGACTTTTTTTGTTCTTCAAAGTCACCAAAGCGCCGTGCAAACTCACACCGTAGTGACGACTTGGTTTAACATTACTTGGTAACAGGGAAAGTGGGGCAAGTGGTTGTGTCTCCCATAAAAGCAGCCTCAATTGAAATCACTTTGTGATTGTGCACGGGTAAAAACGTCCGCTGAAGTGTCAGATTCTTATTTAATTCTTCTGCTTTCTGTATCTTCTGCATTGCATTCAGGTCTTTCAGGTTACCCTGATGTTTTGTTTTATAGTGCCGTCTTAGATTAAATTCTGTAATTACAGCCACATTAGCTCCACAAATGAGACACATGGGTTCAGTAAACATATACTCAGCCTCCCATCGGTTTTTAAAGGCTCTATTTTCAGAATCAACTTTTCTCTTCAGCATCGTGTGAGCTAGCTTCGCAATAACTTGCAGCATCATAAGGTAGACTTGATTAACGCGTAAGTGTTGGCAAGGCAGCTGAAGCGCTGCATTATGGGATCTGTAGTTTATTGTGTTACCAGCGCTTCATATACCGGGCTTTAATAACAATAATACAGTATATAAAATGATCTCGGGCGGATATAATTACGCCGGGCGGATGTGGCCCGACCCTTGAGTTTGACACATATGGACTAAATAGAACTTGAAAAGATATATTTTTCAAATGTGATCGCGCAATTCAGATAGAGTTGACGCCAAGACTACAGCCTGCATGCCTCAATAAGTCATCCTCCCTCGCCTTACTTTTTACCGTTCATCTAATGAATACACTGAGTATGGCTTTACCAAAACAATCATTGATGGCGAATAAAGTATCCATTATTCGAGTATGTAGATCGGGTTATATATATATACATATATATATACCCGCGTATCATGAGAAGTAGTGTGTTAAAAAGCTAGAAAAGAAAAGGGAACATTTTAAAAATAGCGTAACATGACTGTCAATATACAGTATTTGTTTTGTGAGTGTTACTGAGTGTTGCTGTCATCAAGGATTTGATTATCATTATTTCTTTCAATCAGGTTCGTATTTGTAGGATGTGTTGTGTTCAAGTTACATTCCGTGTTTGTCAATCGTTGTAAAGATGACAGGTTTCATTCATCGATTCGTTTCTTACTGCATCAATAAACAGCTCGTCTTCTTCTTTATCTGAGAGCTGACACACTGCATGCACGGTTTTTTACACTGTCTTCCTTTAGCGGGACATTGACTTTTTCCAACGTGTGCTTTGTTTCCGCAGTAGTTGGATTTATGAATATGCTTGTATGTATGAGGCGCTTCATATTTTTGCTGCCTTTTCAATTGTGTAATTCGGTTTTGTTCAGGCTCTTTGGAACTGTTGCCTTTTATCTGTGCACTCGTCAGTTCACGTGAGCCACTCGGTGTACATGCATCGAAGGTTCCCAGCTGTGCTGGTGCCATCTCGTGCTATGTCCATGGCTGTATTTAATGTTACCTTAGTCCTGGCACTTAAAACTTTCTCTCGCAGTTTCGCTGAGTTTGTGTCAAACACCACCCTGACCATCTCATCTTCCTCTCCATAAGCACAGTCCTTCACCCGTGAATATTTACCCGTGGCAGTTTGCTATTGGATTGCCGCTGACGGACGGCCTTATATGGGCAGGCACTAAATTACAAACGCCAGCGGCAGCCTGTCTATGAACTTAATTTAAAGTGTAGGTTTACATCATGCTTTGTTTCCGAAGTAGCAGAACTCATGAATATGGTTGTATATGTCACTCGCTCGCTTCTTATTGTTTCGCTGCCTTCTCAATTATATAATGCATGTTTTCTTCAGCGCTTTTTTGAGGTCTTCCTGGTTTTCTATGTACTGCGTGATTACGTGGGAGGCGTGATGATGTCACACGAAACTCCGCCCCCACGGCGTTGAAGCTCATCTCCATTACAGTAAATGGAGAAAAACTGCTTCCAGTTATGACCATTACGCGTAGAATTTCGATATAAAACCTGCCCAACTTTTGTAAGGAAGCTGTAAGGAATGAACCTGCCAAATTTCAGCCTTCCACCCACACGGGAAGTTGGAGAATTAGTGATGAGTCAGTGAGTGAGTGAGTCAGTGAGTGAGTGAGTGAGTGAGGGCTTTGCCTTTTATTAGTATAGATATCAAGTGAGACTAGCATGATTTCCAGGGCAAAACTGAACAAAAAAAAATATTTAATATGATATGACTTGCGAATATGCATTGTGATAGGCAATTGCCGGCAGGAATGGGTGGCACACGACATGATCTGTCCTTGGTAATAATCAGAAACCACTTATGTTATGGCCACAGTTTCTTTTTTCTCTGGCTTATGTTTATTTCTATTTTCTTGTTGTTTTAGTTAACTTTGAATTCTTACTTTTCTTTTTTTATGAAATATGCATTATTTTTGTTTATTATTTAGTATTTACATACTGTGTTCTTAGGTTTTTATCGTTTAATTTTAAATTTAATACTTGGAATCTAAAGATAAAGCAAGAAATCCGCAAAGCCAGAAAATTCTAATGAAAAATGTACTTACAATAATGAACTTCAACTTTTAATGAAAAACTTAAGGGAAACCGTTGAATTCATTGGAATATAAAGTTGGAGGGCAGCCCCCTCGGGTGTTATGTCAGCTCCGGCTCTTGTGTACCACCCACAAAACACAAGGGACATAAGAGAATACTACATAGCACACAGAAATATAATATTTACACATTAAATAATTAAAGAAAGTATAATCAAGTAAATATATTATTTCATAAAATAAATGAAATCTAAAAACAGAAAGAAAGAAACACGGAATCTTCATAAAAAAAAAGCAATAACATTAAATATACCAAAAAAAACCTTAATCCTGATGGAACCACAACATTGAACATTTTATCCAAAATCATCAATAGCCAGGAAGCAGTGCAGACCTTTGTAAGGTCTCGTAGATGAAATCCCATGCCACACTCTCCTGGTATCCCAGGATAAACCATAGCAACCATAAATAGCAAAATCTCACAAAATGGTGATGACCATAATAATCAACAATGGTGTCATGGCAAGGCAATAAATAATTCTTACCAATGCAAAAACACTCTGATGGTGAAAATAAATGTTAGATTTGGGTACTCCACTGTTGAAAAATCCTAAGCAGAGTCCTAACCAGCCACTGAAGATGTAGAAATAGTCAGAAAAAAAAACAAACTGTAACACTTAGGAAAATAGAAGACAGCTCATGCTCCAGGCAAAATATTAGAATTATAACAAATTCGATTTATTTCTTGACCAACAGCAGGACAGTCTTTTAAATATTATATAAGGTTCTTTATTTGACAGTGTTTGCACTAGTAAAGTTCCTACAATGCCATTCTCATAGCCTCCCTGTGTTCCATCATAAACATAATGAGCACTGTAATACAGGTTGTGAGAAGTGAACTGCCTTCTCTCTTCCAGTCCTCCCTTTTGTTGGCATTATCTGGATCTCATGGTCAGAAAGGGTGGTCCTGAGCATTCTGGTATTGGACCTATAGACATTTCAATGACCTTCCTAGATGTAGAAACTCTGTAATAATTTGTAGTCCTTTCCTTGATTAAAAAGGAGAAATGAGCTTTCAGGCATCTAGAGTTTCTCAACATATGCCCTGGGATTTCCTATGCTTCTAACCATTGCATCATATTGAAGTGGTACAAAAATCTTAAAATATACTGCAATAAATGACAAGAAAATCTGAGAAAGATTTCAAGTTGGGGTCTCAGCTGGGAAAACCCTCTTTTAATGTAAAGGATTTTGAATTTAGCATGTGGAACCTGCTTAATGCATCTCATAAATAGTAAAAGGTTGTGTTCCTCAGCAGTGCTGCTAGTCAAATGATGGTGACATCTTGTACTCTGCTAATTGTATCCCATCTTCAATTGCAGGAGAGTGTCTAGGAAGTACTGGACATGATGCCAGTCCTTGGATGGGACTTCCTCTGTTCTGGGAAGAGAAAAAGAAAATACTCTTTTGCAACACTCTTTTCAGCCCCGGGAAGCACACGTGTTGACGCACCTACCACACACTTGTGTACTGTTAAATCCGCATAAGTAACTCCTCTTGAACCTGGGTCATTGATAGTCATCAAACAAGGATGAACTAGTGCAATGAAGACACATAACAACAGCTGGTGCAAAGTGCCTTGGGTTTTTATATGCAAAAACAAAATCCAAGTGTAAATTTCTGTAATAATAAATAATCCATAAAAACATTGTACAGGTAAAGTTTAAAATCCATAACAAATAATAATTTATTACCAAATCTAAAAAAACATGCAAAAAATGTGGGCTGTAAAAACTCATACACAGGTTGAAAATATTCCCATCCTTGACCACAGAGGCTCATCTCATTGGCAATCTAGTATCTCCACGCTTGCCTCCCTTGGCACTCTAGCATTCTAAAACCCGCCAGACTCCTGGTCACCTTTCCCATTGGCCACAGATGCTCACTTCCATCATCAATCAAGTGCTCTCTCTCGCAATCTTCGCTCCTTCCACCAATTTACTGACTGCTCCACTGCAGAGATCACTCAATGGAGCAGTCATCTCTAGAACCAGCCTTGAGGAGCTACTCCATTAGCTCCTTCTCTTTTCTTTTTTTTCCTGCTTTTGACTTTCTCAAGCTCCTTTGCACAACTTGTGAGTGCAGATATTCTGCCTAACATCCTGTGGAGTGTCATTGGGGAACAGCTAAACTAATCAAGCAATCAGATCACCTCCAACTGAACACCCTATGGCTGCCCAGCAAGCTGCTCATACATCCACACCCACAGAGCCTAAGCACACTGTTTATTTTATACTTACACACCACCATAGACCCCAAGTTCGCTTCACCACAGACACTTGCTAAACACACATGCATGGCAATACATACTGTATATCAATACATTTGTCAATTTAGGAATCTGTACAAAGCCATCAATTGGATTATCATAGAAATCTCTGCATTTGAGCTATGCAGGTTCAATTCCATGCAATAAACTGATGAACTCTAAAAGGCTCCATGAATTAAGAAACAATTGCAAAATGAATTTTGTTTAATTAACAACCTTCTGCTGTCTTTAAATAATACTGTAGATGGATATGAAGATAATATAATAGATTAATTTGTCTTAAAGAGGTTAGTAAAAGCAAGAGAAAAGAAAAGAAACAAAAAGCAATATAACATCAGTAGGTGATCTGTACTCTAGTCTCAAGAAAGCAATATTCTTTACATAATGACATTTGAGACAAAAAATAATTTAGTATCTTTCAAATGATATGTTGGCCTCTTTAATTTTACTTTGTACAAGAAACTTAAAAATATTTTTTCTCTGCTGACTTTAGGAAAGTGAGTTTTGGCTTGCATTCAAATGCCAAAGCAGACTTATTTTCCTTCTGCTTACTGTACAAGCAAAAAAACCACACAGCTTTATTTTGTGAAAGTAATGGAGTGGCACTCTTTCGATGGTTAGTTTCTGTCTAGCAGCTGATGTTACTCTGCCATCATAAATTTCTCAAAGAACGAACACATTTTATATATTGAAACTTTATTATGTGTGGATAATAGATAGAATTTTAATGTTAAATCTAATCTATGATTTATTTTCTAACAAAAAATCAAAAATATCCACAATTTCCCAATGTATTTTCATTTGCAGAGATGTAGTATACAGTCAAATAAGTTGAATTCTTTCCTCTCATTATTAATGAAAATTGTAATCATATTTAATAAAGAACTCAGCATTTTATTTTTGTCTGCATTTTGGGTTAATTGCTTGCTGTTTTGCCTAATTTCAAAAAATAAAATTGATTACTATAACGAGATCACTTTTAAAGAAAACAATAAACTATTACTGTATTTAAGTCCCTGCCCTGGAAAGCAGCATTCAATCAGGGCATATAGTTTATCTGAACTATTGTGAGCAAGGACATCAAAAAGAGACACAGGTTAATATTAATTAATCTAGCCAAAGAGAAAAATCCATAAAACAAATATTACTGAACTGAAACACATAAGGTAGCTTTTTTGCCTATAAACAGAGACCACTAAAACAAAACAAATAAAAAACGTACTCATCATATGCCAGCTTAGTCCAAAGACACTTAAGAGAATAAAAAGAAGAAACATTGCAGCTTCCCAAACTACATATTTACTTTAATTCAAATGAACACATGCAGAGATACAGAAAACTGAACATTCCAGCAAACAAAGTGTTCAAGTTAGTTTAAACATTTCCAAATGAGGGAGGCTGCATTCGTGCTTACAATTTAGGCTAACAGTAATACAATCTGTTGTAAAACAGTAAGCTGGAAATGTATTCCTGACCAGTTGTAAAGAATTTACCAAATAAAAACAACATTTAACTTTTGCTGAGGCATTTAAAATTATTATCTTTATAAAAAATAACTCAAATGCTTTTAAGTGTTGAGTCTAAAGTAAGGGCTTATTGCTAGACACGCACAAATGTTGCATCGCCTTGATGTGTGTGATCGAGCAGGGTGCTTTTACAAATTCACACATACGTCATCATTTATCTCTTATCAAGAGTAGTTTTTCTGAAAGAACAAAATGATCTTAACAATTAAAGAGAAGCCCAAGTTTTTATTGGCAGCTTTTGCTAGCACAAAGCACAGAAAGTGACTTAAGAGTCTTAAAACTGCTGCTGTATTATTTGTCAAGGTATAAGCTGAGGCAATAGATATTAATAAGCAAACATGGCCTAAAAGAAATTATGAACTAATACAAAAATGGGCTTAAATAAAATACAAGTTAAGGATGCTGCATGGTTAGAAAAACAATTTAACCCTTAGCACTCATCCTTTAGATCTTTACTCATATAATTAGACCATATATTTGTTAACCTATAATTGGACTATAATAGAACTTATTTAATTGTAACATATAGGCTGTTGCCAGCTGTTTTGATAAAACTGAAATTCTACTGACAGTTTTAATTCTAACGGTTGACAATTGTTAGGGATACGCCCTTTCTGTAGTTCTCTTCCTCTCCCAATCATTTATGTCTTTCAAATACAGCAGGAACAGCGGTTTGGCTGCATAATAAGCGAGTTACAGAAAAATGCAGTGGTTACAATTGATGTTTCCATAGTTTCATAAATTAGTATTAGTAACTATAAGAACCCAGCAGTGTAGGTTAAATCTTTTCCAGGTGGCAGTATTTCTAATGTTGCAGCAATCTAACATGTTAGCTATAATGAAATTAGTATTATTTATAGAAATTAGAAATATTAAAGAGGTGGTTCATGTCTAGGTGCACACAAGCCACGATGTAAATGTCAAAATTTAGTTGTGTCTCATTTTTTACCCAGATTAGATAAAGGTAATGCAATGTATAGTAGGTTGGTCCCCTTCTACTGCCAGTTATATAACTATGCCTGGACTGCACCTACAAGTTATATGAATACTGTAATAGCAGGGGTACACATTGCTACCAAAGGGAGCAAAAGGAGCAGGTATGGATAATAAATAAACCTCCTGGTGAGAAACAATTTTAGTCCCAAACCCAAATATCACTGACAAAACCCACCATAGAAATCAACTTTGAATAGCTGTGCTAAGTTCCAAATTTGTCTCCGGGGGGGATTTCCCTAATAAAGACCAGGGGTGCACACTAAAAAAAGTTCTTAAGGGGAAAAATTTCTAAATCAAACATTGCCTATGGTCTTTCCCTGTACAAGATTTGGTGGAGGTAGCTTTAACTGTGTGGACAAACACACAGGCATTTTTTGTTCAGAAAAGCCTAAACTTTTGAAGAATGACAGCCTCCAGCCAAACTGGGAAGTGGGTCCTATATTATACAACCAAAATATGGCTAAAGTCCACCTTAACAATTTTAAATTGAAGAGTCTTTATTTTCTCATAATTAAAATTGTTGAAACTTACACTGAGATATCTAAGAAATTACACTAAATTGTAAAATCACCTACAGAAAAAAAACTCTGGCCAATTTATTGTTATGCCTAGCACACTAGCAAGGAATATTTTATGATGGTGACTGGGAAAAAAAGAAAAAGTCAAACTCTGAAATATTCTAAACAAGGAGATCAATCAAAACCACTAGCAAAGGCAAAATGAGACAGAAAAATCACTATCAAAAAGTGGGCACAAGTCCAAGCCAGAAGCAACTAATTGAAAAACAGTTTTTAAATGGTCAAAAAGAATTTAAAAAAGGGATTTATTATCTGCAAAGACAAGCTTTGTAGACATACCCCTAACAACTTTGTTCATTATCCTAACAAGTAACACAAAATGGAGGTGCCTATAAATAACCAAAATGGTGGCAGAAACAGCCCAAAACATATTACAATTAAATTAAGCTTTATTTTAAAACACTCGTAACAAGTATAAAGACTATACAGTAATTCCAACTCAAAATATAAAAAATAAACACATTCTTTAACCCTCTAATAAGACTTCTTCACATCAAAGCATTCTAATAGTAATACTGTTCATACATTATTGTTAAGTTCTTGCTATGGTTTAAGCCATGACTTCAGTTTGGTTATATTTTTTATGTTTTCTTTTCTATGTAATTCATTTTGCTCATTTTGTTAACAAATTTGTTTTGTAGTGAAATTCTCTTAGTATTAATTTAATTTTTCATTATTTTTTCTTAATCATTTTGTTATTTTGTTTATACTGTATTTCTCCTTCTCTTTTTATTGAGACCAAGGGGGCAGGGCCTACTAATTATGCAGATGAGCTGCTCAGAACCAATGCTTGGACCTCCATTTAATGCATTCAAAAGTTGCAGTTTAATTGTTGGGGCATTGAGTCTCATAGCCTATGTCTCTATCTCCCTGCTCTGACATTTTCAGTCTTTTTATTAACACAAGTGTAATTTCATTGCAATTTAACTTCTTGGTAAAGGTTATTTTTATAGAGTTTTCCATGTTTGATGTGGCCTTCTATCTCATTGTTTTTGACTTTGTTTTATTTTTTTCAGAATAGTTATTGTTTATTTGAAACTTACCTTTTTTCAAAGAATAACATCACAAATTATATGAAACCTAGGAACCTCATTTGAACAAAATTTATTAGTGGTGGCAAAATCATTAGTCCCAGCTTTAGTGATTGACAGTTTTGAGTCTGAATGGCCAATCTGTTTATGTGGGTTCTTCTTCAGCAAAGGGTACCCTGTTAACACCACTTGGTCTAAAGTCTGTTCTTTCTGCAAATAATTAATTATTCCTTTAATATGTTAAATAACTCAATTAATTTAACAATTAATTTTAAGCCTTTCAATAAAATAAAAAAAAAGTTAGCTATAATGAATGGTTTAGTTTATATGGGGATTTTTATCTTAAAATCTAACCATAGCAATTAGCTTCTACTTGATTATAATATTTTAAGCACAAAGTCTGATAGTGTATTTCTTTAATGGAAACATTTCTTACACTTACAGATACTGTTGCTTTAGTTGAGGCTTCTTTTGTTTAGTTGAGGTTTATCTCTGTAAACTCTCTCTGCATTAGATGCCAGTGAGACTGAGTGAGGTTTAATGATACACTTCAAATATCATCAAAAGGTCAAGATAAAATTACATATTTTAAAGTCCTCCAGTTAGACATTAATATTGAATTAAACATACGGTAATTATACTGTATTAGAAAGTAAATTACTAATTTAAAGACCTTCTGATCCTTATTGCACACTCTTATGTGTGTTTCACAAAATGTTATCAGAATTAATTGTTAATTGTGATAGTGTAATCTTATTGGTGTCTTTAATATTCTCATAGATATCGAAATTGACACACTCTGTAAACATTTTCTCTCACTGATTGGTTTTGTGGAGTTTCTCCAAAATTGTGAAAGATTCTGCAATCTATTACAATTACATTTTTATTCTCCATTGTATTAACATTTAGAATATAATTATCTATTATGGTAATTAAATAATTTCAGATCATTATTTCATTTCCTTTGATTTGCTTTCTCCTTTGCCAGTAAATGTACAATTTAGAACTAAAAGTATGATGCATTTAAATAATATTTGCATTTTAAGAATTGACATTAAAAAAATTAGCACTCAGACAACTATCACTGAATATATGAAAGAAGCATTACATAAAGGCTAATTATCTCAAAATAAAGGTAATCAAACTAAAAAATGTTCACCTTGGTTTAACAAGGCCATGAGCCCTCATTAACTAGAAAGCCATCAATTAGCGTTTACATGGAGATCCACAATGTAGCAGGTTTATCAGTCTGCCTGGACTTTAAGTCTTAATGTTTAAAAGAATGCATGCTGTGATTACTTTTCTAGATTACAATATGAAAGCCTGAGCATAAATAAAACTTGTGTAGTGGGCGAAGACTTTATTCATAGTGCATGCAAACTCTAGAATGATCTACTGACTTATGTTAAAGAGGTCCCATCAGTCTTAGCATTTAAACCATGACTGAAGATCTATTTAATACTTCTCTTTAATTAAAACTTGATGCTTATCTAATGGTAATTCCACGCTGAGCTGAGGGTTGGTGCTGTTGCCTAATGCATTTTATCTTTTTCTGTTTATCGTTTTATCTTTATCATTCTTCAAACTTTACAATAATCTCAGTCAACAGCAACAAGCAAAACTTGGTCTGTGTTCAGACAGAAGTGAGAACTTTGTCATATATGCAGCTCAGGTTGCCATTCTTTATTGTTCATTTGAGTCTTGCTTTCAGGATTAGTAAAACACATTTCAAAACTTTATATATCCTTTTGCTGTTCATGTGATCAACGTTTCAGAAGTCTTACAAATGAAAATAACTGAATTCCTGTGCAATTGTGAACTTTCAATAAGTTTAAGAAAGTTGCTCCCTTTATTTGTACAGACATTACTCAGGTTTGTTCCCATTATTTCATTATTTGGCAGCACACACGGTTGTGAGCAGGTATTTTTATAATTGAACATTTCCATTAGCAATCAGAGACACTAACATATATATATATATATATATATATATATATATATATATCTTTGCAATAAGTGAATTGTTATGATGTCCAGCATCTGTACTTTATTAACACTTTGTGCAGAAGTAAGCAGCTTCCTTTTCATCATTAGAAGAACATCAACATGCTTTGATTTAAAATCCATTTCCTAGAACAGCTATTTTAAAAGCTAATTTTGTTATGCTAGATTTCCTGGATTCAAACGTAGATGTTATTCAGTACACAGACTAAAAAGACAACCCATCCTGATGTTAGATGTCTGTTGAAGGGGTATCTTAGTTAACAGGCCACTTGAATAGTAGGCTTTAGTTGGAGGCAGTTCCTCAAAGCTAAGTGAGTGGTGATCTTTTTTTTTCAAAAAGTGGGGTCAAAGTGAATGTGTTTCAGTTCCTGAAATAGTATATTCCTTATTCTCCTTGGGAATGATTGTAATGGAATAATTGAATGAGACTCCACCTGATACTTGAAACAAAGAATCAGAAGCAATGTGAATTTTGTCCTGATAACAGAGTGATGGGCTGGAACTCTGTAGACTTATGACTGTGTACCTTGCGGTAACAAGTAGGAGGTTTTCTTATAAATATGTGGTCTCACAGGTCCAGCAATATCTCTAATTAAATAATTGATATTAAATGGCTGTGTGACTCCACTAATGGAGTAATTTGTCTTCTCTTCAGTTTCTGATTTTAAGACATAGCTGAAACAAATTGAGTATCTCGTATGGAGACCTGAGGGTTGCATGTTTTTGTTGTGCATAAGATGACCTTTACACTTCCTTTGAATGTGATCTTCAACTCACACAGGATCATTGTGAAGAAGAGTTTGACACAGTATGAGTTAGTTGTAGAATCAGCAACTCCAAATCTGAGGCGACGGTCCTCTCCAAAAAAAAAAACAAAAAAAAACCCTTTGCTTGTTGTTGCAGAGATTAGTAGTGGCAGTACTAAATGGTGAATTAATTCCTCAGAGAAAACTCTTAGATATACCAGTCAGTTGTCATCCTTATTTTTTGCCAGATGTCACCAATTGAAGTTCACCTGCAACATGGTTGCTGGGCTCTTTTTATGACATATTGCAAAGTACAACAATAAGCAACATGGGAAGACCATGGAGTAGATTAACTGTTCCTGTGGAGCCACAGCTGAAATGTTTTGGATGATGTTTTGGACACAGTTAAAACATAGAGCATATACTTTATGTCTATATAAAGCATGTATTACAGCACATTTTGAAAACTGATTATTAATTTGAGGATCACTACCAGCTATTCACTACAGACCACACCAAGAACATACTTCAAAGGTTGTTTTTTTCATTTGCCCTGATAAAACATGGGTATTGCACAGAAGGATTGAATACATATTATATTATACTAGCTGTGTAAGCTTGCTCTGTAAAAAGCCTGGGCTCCTAGAAACCATGGATTCTGGCACTTCAATCAATCAATCGTATTGGTTGTGCATTAGCAGCTAAGTGAGGATCCCTTTCCTCGGTGGTTTTATTTTGCCATCGTGCTTGCCTTTGTTGTCTATCAGTGAATAAGCAAGTTTCTCTCTCCTCGGAGGTTTTGTTTTGCCAATGTGCTTGCCTTGCTTGTGTATTAGCAGCTAAGCCATTTCCTCTTTTGTCTGCGGTTTCACTTTGGTGACAGAGTCACTTTCGTTCAGCGTCATGCTGTAGCCTCACACTTTTATGTGTAGCCATTTATATATTATATTATATTATATTATATTATATTATATTATATTATATTATATTATATTATATTGTATTATATTATATTATATTACGGATATAAAATTGGATTCCATCATGAAAAATCACCTCCATCTCCTGCAGGAGGTGGTTTCTTGGACACTTTTAGTCATAGGCTCATTCCACCATGGTGTGCTTAAAAGCACTTCTGGGGGTCTTTTCTGTCACTGCTATCAGGCAATGTAATGCTTCCACCCAATGTTTTTGTTTAGTTTCTTTCCATTTATTCATATAACTATTGATTGATTGTTTGGCAGTATTATTTGTCCTGTGAGTATACAGTATATCCTTGTTCTTTATTTTACTACTGCTATATACATCTTGAATTTCTCCATGGGATTAATAGAGTTTATCTAATCTATACATTTCTTAATCAGTTATCAAAATAACCAGCTCAAAAACAAAAGGGGTCCAAAATATCTTTGCAAGTATTTTGGTTCCCTTACATGCAAGTTCATGTTCAAAACCCCATGAATTTTCTGATTCATCCATCTGTCTGTTGAACCTGCTTTGTTTGTTAAAGTAATGCTTGAGATTCCAGCAACACTGGCATATGACAGAAACAAAACCAGGCACGGGTACCAGTCCATCACAGGATACTTTCATGCACACTCTACTAATCACTCATTCCTGGCCAAATTACAGACACCAATTAAATAAGCACAGACAGTTTTGTAACATGAAAAGAAGCTGATTTTACCAATAGAAAATCCACTTTGTGGGAGAAAGTGTAAAGTGGCACAGTGACACTGACCTACTACACATGTTGCCTATAAAACAAAAAAATTAATTATAATTAATAATAATTATTTTGTTTTATAGGCAACATATATATATATATATAATACAATTGTGCATATTCTGTCACTTAATTTTTTCAAACCAAATTACAAGTTTTCAATTTCCTTCAGTTTACCAAAAAATAAATAAATAAGAAAAAAGTAGAAAAGCTTTTTTCGTAATGAGCCTACTGCCTGTTCATAGCTGTGTTGTATAAACCCCATGAAACAACATTTTATAAAAAAAAAAAATTCTGCTATAAAAAGGAACATAGACGAGAACCCATTTTTGACTCTACAAAAGTGGTGCAAAAAAAAAATCTGAAAAGCTGGTGAAAGAAGGAAGACAAATTGCTACAGCAGCTTTTAAACCTACACAAAATTGGTCTTCACAGGAAAAATGTATGCACATTTTTCCTGGAATTGTATCTTATAGAAGATCAATTCAGGTATCTTTTGTTGATTTAAATTAAATAAAACAGACAAGAGAAGATCACGGACATATTTCTTTAGTGTATACTATATTTGTTTGAAATATGTAAATTAAAAATGATTTTAAGCTTGATTAAAATGATTTTTCCAAGTCTGACTTACTTTAGAGCAGGCTTATACCTAATTTTTTAAATATATGTTTGAAAAGTTGGTCATCTTATTCCATTTACAGTATATTATAAATTAGGCTGAGCATGAGGCTATTTAACAGCCAGGGTGGCTGTTAAATAGCCTCATAAAAACTGAGGAAAATTTATAGTTTATACATGGAACTTAAAAAGGAGAAAAACTGAACATAAATATATATATATATATATATATATATATATATATATATATATATATATATATATATATATATTATATATATAAATGCCTTTCTGAACTGTGTATTTATTAATTTTAATTACGAGTACTCTGATAGATTTGATTAGGCTTTTCACACGGGTATTAATGCTAGCAGCATTATTCCCTTGTTTACACCCATCTCTTTGTTTCAGTTCATCCAACATTAGTTAGCTGAAAGTCTCTCTGCCTGGGTGCAAGCAGAGCTCTTTTAGCTGGCTACTTAAAAAACTAAGGACAGAACTTAAAGAAACTCATGTTTTATCATTTCTTCATGATACAAGTACAAGTGTATAGTATATGGAAGGATGCCATGGTTCCCCATATTTTATCCTAGGTCACAACTTTGGTTGAGTTCTCTTTTTTTCTTAATGCTTCTGTTTTGGAATAAATATTCTGCATTCTAAATAAAATACTTACCAGCAAACAAACTGACACTCGGTCAGTGTAGGCCTATTGCAGCCATAGTATATTATATATATTTTGTCTGATGTGTATCATCTTATTATATATAGCATATACTAAAAATGCAGACGGAACAATCTTCTTCTGGCTGCTCCTGTTAGGAGTTGCCATAGCGGATTATCTTTTTCCATATCTTTCTGTCTTCTGCATCTTGCTCTGTGAAACCCAGCACCTGCATGTCCTCTCTCACCACATCCATAAACCTTTTCTTAGGCCTTCTTCTTTTCCTCTTGCTAGGCAGCTCTATCTTTAACATCCTTCTCCCAATATACTCAGCATCTCTACTCTGCAAATGTCCAAATAAACACAATCTCGCCTAACCTTCACAAATGGTTATAAACTAGCAATACATAAAAACATATATAGTATATCATTGCCCTGCCAGAGTTTTCAGGAACTAATTGGCTGTCCCCTGCAAGGTTATTATAGTTAATGAAAACTTAAATCAAAACTGAAACTATTATTAAAAAAATATTTTTGTAAACTGAAATAAAATAATTAACAAAACCGAAATGAAAAACTAAAACTAAACAAAACTATTAAAGCAGCCGGAAAGACTAACTGAAATAAAATAATAATTTGCCAAAATATTTTTAGTTTTCATTTTTGAATGAATATTCTTGCCGTTATTCTTTAACCCTTGTAATTTTTAACTCTAAAACAGAAAGTCATCCACCACGAGCCGACCGTACATATTCATCCAGTGATCGTCGGCTGGTGACGGAGGGCAGCTATTCACACAGTATTTGCGGTGAAAGAGCAAGCTGAATGCGGATGCATAAAGCGTGTGAAATAGAAAGCAATTTACAATTTACATTCTTTGAGCTTGTTGTATATCAAGATGTAATTCAAATGGATGAAATCAGAATGTGCTGGTCAACAAAACGTTAACCATATGGACAGACAAATTACGAGTGAGTAACGTTTCAGTTTATTTCTCAGGTGACTGCATTTTGTTGACAGCAATTCACCTGCCACTTCGCACAGGTGAGATAATTTTTACTTTCTCATATACGAAGTATAGAGAAAGTATAATAATCATGAAAAAATTCAACCTCGATGTTTTGATGAATCTTAACGTTATAGACCTCCCAGAGTCTAAAAATACAGTTTTTTGGAATTGTGTGTGTGCGTGTGTGTGTGTGTGTGTAAACACAATAACTCAAAACACAACTAGATAGATGGATGAAATTCGGCATGTGGTTGTTACACCACAATTGTATATCTGTTGTAATTTTTGGGCCAAATCCATCACCCGGATATGGTACTTTCCCTGAAAACATTCTCAATTTTTTTTTTTTATTCATGTAGAGTCCGATTTATTCAACTTTGTCTATAATTGTTCAATTTATTATTAATTTGATTTGATTTGTTGTTGATGGTTCCTTAATGTACATAATATAAAACTATAATCATTGTCTTGCGGTTTACTCCTCAAACATCCATCGCCATATCTGAGTATATAAGAAAGTCAAGGGGAGACCACTGCCAGTTTTTGAAAATAAAACGGCACTGATCAAGAGTCTGACAACGTCATCATACAAGATCAGCATATTGTTACTGACCAATCACTTTTGCTTTAAAAACATCGTTTAACAATGAAGCGATACAAACAAAAGTAGGTAGGTGAAGAGAGTCTGCCAACTGATGAAAAACTAAACATACTAATGGGTTTTTGTATTTATTCTATATTCATTAATTTATCTTTTTTAGTTCATATTCTCAACTCAAAATTCCTGATATTGTGAAAATACTCCATTAACAGAATTATATTTTAAAAAATTTGTGTCCCTTTTTTCAATGTTTTTCTCTCTCTCTAAATATATATAGTAGAAATATATTCTTTTTGATGATAACATCAGCCATATCATACATATTGCATACCAGGGATTTTTCCTGCCTTTTTCCTGCTGTGGTAGGCTGCAGGTTTCCTGCGATCTTGCTGTCTCTGTCATATTATGCCTGTCCGTACTCCTGTTACCTGCTCTTGCTCTGCTCATTATGGGTTTACTGTCTTTTATGTTGGCCTATTCAAGTCTCACCAACCCTAATCTTGACACTACATGCTTGTTTTTTTTTGTTTCCCTCAATAAAGCCAGGTGAGGTCTGCACACTGATTCAAGTCTAAGAGCCCAGTTCTTCCTAAGCCCCCGTGATTTTCATGAGAAAATATGTTAAAAATTATAAAAATGTGTAAAATTGTTCATATTCAGTATCTAGTTTTGATTGTACTTGTTTTTATCAAACCAGTAAACCATGTAGTGTAGCTTCCACTAACATTAAACTTGTATCCAAATCTGTTAAGTGTACAGTTCTGTCTGATTGAGACACAAAACTAAACTCCATAGGATCTCCATGCCATAATTACTAAAACTAAAACTGAAACTAATAGATATAAAAATAAAATAGAAATTACTTTGTGAAATAAAAGCTAAACTAAAACTAAAAGTACACGATGAAGGGAAACTAAAACTAAACTGAATTTCCAAGTAAGGTCAGAAAAAATATAGAAATAAAAACTAATATAAAACAGAAAAACTTTAATAACATTGGTCTCCCGTAGTATTTTTTGAATTTGCGCTTTGTCAGCATCTGTATAGCCATGCATGGTGGAGTCTACACAGCTGGCATTTCTTTTGTTTGTTTTTTTTTTTTTGTTTTTAGTTTTGCACTACCTATTCAAATGCTTAGTATTTTTTTCTTCCATCAAGAAGACAGAAATGTCTTGTAAACAGTAATAAATGCCCTGAGCCTGGGGTTCTTAAACACAAAAGTCCCAAAATATCTAAAAAATGGCAACTAGAATGAGGGAAGGAAGAACACCCACTAGTAACAAAAAGGGCAAGCGTTAAATCTTTATAAATGAAAGGTTTACTATCACAAAAATGATCAGTGGCTCAAAAATAAGTTCCAAGGAGCACAAGTGGCAAAAGCAGTTGCCTGAAACAACAAAAGCAATCAAAGGCAAACAAGTCCCAATATGCAAATCCCAAGAATGGTCAAAAAACACACTGAAAGCACAGAAGTCAAAATTCTGAAAATTCACAAAAAGCACAGAAATCACAAAAAAAAAAAAATCACCAATACAAGCACATTCAATGTACCACAAGAGATTGTGGGTTTTTCACAGCCTTTATTGGGCTGAGGGCAGCCCCTTGACAGTGATGGATAGGTGGACTTGCCCTTTGGGAGAACACTCACAAAAAATATGGCACATATAAAGAGACACTTTGACATAAAGAAAGTAAATGATCAACAAAGTTAATATAACAAACCATATTTAAAAGAGTGATTTTAACACCAGCTTTGGGGCCCTGGCTGAAACATAATAATAAATCTTTATTCTTTAGTCTCATGTATTATGTTATTTGTGGAGGGGGAGGCCACCTTTGTTTTCACTTGTTTCTGGCCATGTGGCTAATTGTGTATGTAGTCAGCAGGCAAACAAAATTCGCCTCGAGGTGCAACGGGATGAGTATTATGTATTTGTAATGTTCTCATTATGGTTAAGCTAATACAGCATGAAAAAAAGAAAATAATTTGACAACAATAGACACAGAAATACAGAATACATACAATAAATAGAACAAAAATTAGTATTTTGTGTTTATTTTTTTAATGCATGCAGGGTGCAAATCCAGCTGGAGCAGTATGCAGGTAGTATCATCACACAATTTTGAAGAAGATCGGGCAGCAATGTAAAATGTGAGTTGGAATTCGCTTACAATAGGTATGACTGAAAGTTCTATGCATGGCTGTTACAGCTCTGTGAAGCCAACCTGGACTTGTAAAACATCATGAAGGTCTGGGTGAAAATTGTTTACCCAAGGCAGCCACATGGTAAATTTCCAGGAAAATATTTGTCAAAGAAGGTCACGGGTGAACACAGTATATCCGCTTAGAAAATTAATTTGGTGAATTTTGTAGACCAACACTAGTGAGGATATTTGGATTGAATTACAATAAGTAAACAGGGATAGAGGCCTGATATTAGGAGTGTGCTTTAGACCCTTCAAGGGAGATAATCATGTCACAAGTTGACTTTGACACATCAGCTCACAAAAATTAAATTAGCACTTTTGCTTTTTGAGCTCTGATTTCCTCCCACAGTCCAAAGACATGCAAGTTAGGTGCATTGGCGATCTTAATTATTGTCCCGTGTGTGCTTGGTGTGTGTGTGTGTGTGTGTGTGTGTTCCCTGTGGTGGACTGGCACCCTGCCCAATGTTTGTTCCTGCCTTGTGCCTTGTGCTGGCTGGGATTAGCTCAAGCAGACCCCCGTGACCCTGCGTTAGGATATAGCGGGTTTAACAATGACTGACTGACTGCTTTTTGAATATATGCTCTTCCAAAACTCCACAGAATGTATTTTTTATAATTACTAGATAAGTAAGGTTTGATCACTCAATTCTCTAAATTCTCTTATGATTGTTACAGAATGAAAAAAGCAAAGCAGAGTTGTCCTCTTGTTGGTGTTTCTACATCCTAAATTTAAAAAAAGTACTATATCCAAAAATTCCTGTTTCCTGGAGTTACAGTGATGCCCCAAATCTTTATCTTTGTCTTGTCATCTTTTACAATATATACTGTATATATGTGTGTGTGGGTGTGTGTGCATATACAATATATGTTGTATCCTATGTGTTGGTGTATTGCACATCCTATATTAGTCAAGCTCTACATGTATAGTGCCTGAATACTAAATCCTAATGCAATATGCTGCTCAGTGCTTTTAACAACAGCAACATCCATCCATTCATTATCCAAAACGTTATATCCTAACTACAGGGTCACGGGGGTATATATAGCACGTTTTCATACAAATTATGTAGCTCAAAGTGTTTTACAGAATGAAGAAAGAAAAAAGAAATTGCAAAAAGTAATTTTGGTTCCTAACACTGATGGGGAGAGATGTTTCAGTTTTACCTGAAGAGTTAAGATTTTAGTCCTGGTTTCTCAACAAATCCTCTAACAAATATGTTGGTATCACTGCAGTCTACTCAGGATGGGATGTGGCAATGATGCAGAGCTGCTTTCTTCATTGTATTTATAAAGTTAGATTGTGATAAATACAGGGAGAAACAAAGTAGCAGAAACGCTACCTGAATATTTAGTTTAACTTTGAAATAACTACTGAAAGTAACTAAGTCACAGCTGCAATGCCATTGCAAAGGTGAATCATAGATTGATGGCCATTTAGCAGAATGTGTCAGCTATAAAATTAGCATTTTGAAATGTGAGTTTTCAAAGTTCCATAAAGCAATGAACAGAGTTCCAAAGATACCAAATAGTCAATGCATGAACTTCAGGTGTATTGGTCAACTGCAAACTTATTTCACGTGTCTGGGGAGCAGTCTCAAAAATAATGATAGCATATACCAAAAATGTGCAAACAGTATTTCCAAGTACAAACAATGGTTGAAAATCTAACCTCACTAACAGGGAACGACACTTAGTAGTACAGTTACTAAATACCACAAAATCACAGCCTCAAAAATTACCACAGAATTGATTTAGCAACTCTGTGAACTATGATCTACACAAAGGTGGATTTTATTGTATCTAAAGCCAATGCACAAAGATGCATGACCTGTTGTAAGCAGCACAACACCTATGTCCTCAGCAGTGGTAAAGAATAAAATGGTCTGCAGTGATTTTTAACCTTATTTCTTATAACCGGATAGGCTAACATTTAGAGAATGCCAAAGGATGCTTTCAAACCCACAATATCTGTTGTCAACTGTTTTTAACATTGTGGGAGATCCATAATGATGTGGAAAGCCATTTCATGTCAGTCATTTGATGCAAGGATTGTTCCACATCTTATATATAAACGTCTACGTGTAGAAGTGTGTGTGTCTGTCTGTCCGGCCCGGAAGTGCGAGGCAGCCCAGAAGTGCTAGGCTATAGCATGAAGCTCAAATTAAGTGAGTCTGTTGCCAAAGTGAAACTACCACCACTATTACACAAGCGAGGTGAACACGTCGACAAAACAAAACCGATGAGGAGCAGCTAATGCACAACCAATGTGATTGATTGATTGAAGTGACAGAATCCATGGTTTTTAGGAGCCCAGGCTTTTTACAACACGAGCTTACACAGCTAGTTGATGTATAATGGCCAAAGAATATAGATAGATAGATAGATAGATAGATAGATAGATAGATAGATAGATAGATAGATAGATAGATAGATAGATAGATAGATAGACACATGCGAGTTGGAGGCAGTCAAAGAGTCTAAAGGTGAGTGAAATCTCGTGAGATAAGGGTTTGTCACGTGGTACTTACCTGAATCTCTTTCTACCTACAGAAAACTGGAAGAAAAATAAATCCCTTTTTTTACTCCAAAATGGCCACAATGACATCACTTCCGGTACCACACCAATGACATCACTTCCGGTTCCACACCAATAACATCACTTCCGGTTCCACACTCAACTACTTCAGCCTGCTCTTGATGACGTTGGTTCCATGTTCCCGCCTCCAATCGTCACTTCCTGCCAACCACTTCCTCTCCCATGATACAATCTGCTATTTAAACGCCATCTTGTTACAGTAAAATATTCATTCTGTACTGAAAAGTCATTTGAATCATTCTTTATTTCATTTTTGTCTGGACGACAATATATGGGAACGATCCCCAAATCTTTTTCTATTTTGGAAGACTCTTTATTTAATCACAATTGGCGTAGTTGGCAGGATTTTTGTTCATCATGACAGAAGAACAAGACCTCAACACCGTGTTAAATACTATCATGGGCGATCTCCAGACCCTGAAGATCCAGATGGGGGAAACCAGGACCCAATTGGCAGAAGCCGAACCTCGTTCCCTTGCTCGTGTACGGACGGAGGTGGCTCGGTCACAATCGATTCAGTTAACCACTTTGACTGAATCAGATGATATTGAAACTTACTTTTTGATATTTGAACGTACCGCTAAGCGGAACGCATGGCCGAGGTCGGAGTGGGCGTACCTACTGGCTCCCTATTTGAAGGGGACGGCGCAGAGAGCCTATTACGACTTAATTGAGGACTAGGCGGCCGATTATGACGCTCTTAAGTTAGAGGTGTTCAAGCGCTACAGCATTTCACCGGAACAACAGGCGAGAGAGTGGAAGGAGTGGCAATTTGATCCCAAAAGGCTGTTAAGATCTCAAGGCTTTGAAGCCTGGGGAAAGGTGTGTCGCTGGATACGGCCCGACATCAACACCTCACATAAAATGGCTGAACTCCTTGCGTGTGAAACGTTCGTACATGCCCTCCCTGACCACATCGCCCAGCAAGTCCATAAGCACAACTTCGAGGACATGGACACCTTGATTAAAATAGCGGAGCGTCATTGGGCAGCCTGTAAATCGGGGCGGTCAGAACGGACCTCTTGCCAAACCCAACAGATACGTGGGGCAGCCCCTGAGCCCCCCCGACAAACTCCCGAACCTGCCGTTCGTAGAAGGGACAGACTAGCCGGTCTTCTTCGCTGTTTCAAGTGTGGGGAGATCGGACATCTGTCCCCGAACTGTGCTTACGAGCCTATGGATTGCTCAGTAGTAAAGGGAGAAAGGTATTGTGCCACAGTGACTAACCCTCTGTCTCTTCCATACACAGGTACGGTTATTATAAATGGCAGGAAGGTAAGGGCAATGTTTGACTCCGGGAGTAACATTTCCATTGTCGCTACCCATTACATATTACCGCAACAGTGGACTAAAGTAAAAACTAGTTTAAAATGTATACATGGGGACATCAAATATTACAAAACAGCCAGATGTGTGGTATCATAAAATAATGATCATAAAATAACCAGTATGGCCATGGCTGTATTACCCGATCCCCCTTTTCCAGTCATATTAGGAAGGGATTGGAATAAAATTAACAGCGGTAATAACATAGCTGCACCTAATAAGAATTTGGGCTTAGTGATGGAGAATAATGCTCCGACTGCCTCCATGTCATGTCCCTCAGTAGCACTGACCCACACGGGTACCCAATGCGAAAATTTCGATGTCCCATCGTCCTCTGTGGGAGCTGATACAGTTGACGTAGAAGGCGTAGGGACAATAGCCCCTCCCATTGAACTCGAAAGAGATCCTATTCAGTACTTAACAGCACAATTCCTATTAACCCCATCATCATTCAAAGGAGAACAATGGAATGATGATTCTTTAGAAAATGCTAGAAATGCAGTAGTATCTACAGAGGGTTATACAACCCTAGATCCCATGCCACCAATGCTGTTCTTTGTAATTCAAAATGATTTATTATATAGAGTGGCAGAACACGGGGGTGAAGTGCGAGCTTTGTTGTTAATCCCACGTACTTTTCAGCGAAAGGTATGTGAGTTAGCATATGCTCACCTTCTAGGAGCCCATTTAGGCTCCGACAAGACTTTGGAGAGAATGAAACTCCGATTTTATTGGCCGGGAGTTAATGAGGAGGTCAGGCGATTTTGCACTTCATACCCTGAGTGTCAACTTCGCCAGATACCAAGAAGGTCTAAAGCTCCTCTCGTTCCCCTCCCCCTTATTGACATCCCGTTTGAATGAGTTGGAATCTCCTAGGGGGGCCCGCCCCACAGGTTGAGAACCACTGCCCTAAGGAACAGAGGTTGGATGGTGTTGAAGGCACTAAAGAAGTCCAGAAACATAATTCTTACAGCACCACTGCTTCTGTCCAAGTGGGAGAGGGATCGGTGTAGCATATAGATGATGGCATCCTCCGCTCCCACCTTCTCCTGGTATGCGAACTGCAGAGGGTCGAGGGCATGGCGGACCTGTGGCCTCAGGTGGTGAAGCAGCAGCCGCTCCATGGTCTTCATCACATGTAACGTCAAAGCGACAGGCCGGAAGTCGTTCAGCTCATGAGGCCATTTTGCAGGTGCATCCAATGATGAAAAAACGGTCTCCTCATGATATTACCCTATTACTGAATGCCCCCATTCACATTACTAAACCTTTCAACAGAGGTTTAATGAACATCAGCAATAACCTTTTGTGGCCTTCCCAAACAGCAGATCTAGACATCACTGAAACTTAATGGAAATTTTAGAGCAGAGTGTGAAGTACCTTTTAAAGAACTAAGGGCTTTTCTTCCTGAAGAGTGGTGCAACACCTACAACACCACTCATGACTCATAGAAGCTGCAAAGATTTGCTCTATTCCTTAGTTTTTCCTTGATATCAATATATTGTCAGGGATTTCCATTATTTTTCCTGTTTGATTAAGTCAATACACACATTGTTCCTTGTTGTAATTTTTGAAAATGTAGAATGCAGATACTACCAGTTCACCAGTAATCTGCAGTATTATTTGATGTCTGGTCACTCCATAAATAGAGTATAATAATTTAAATATCAACTTTTCAGCCTGTTCAGTGTAATACATTCATAATTACCCTTTTCAGGTAAGATTTAACATCACAAAAACATGAGAAAGGTGCTACAACCACTAATTGTCATAACCATGCCCAGTTTTTGATCCTTGATCTATTATTTTGTTCCGGTTCAGTGTCTTGGGTGTCACACTTTTTACAGTATTAAATGAAAATGTATAGACAGTATTTTTAAAATACATTTCTGCATTCATATTTCAAAGATTTCAGTCTATTTTGTACTGAGATGGTCAACAAATGTTATGAATGTTTGCATTATGTAATTAGAACAGAATGCTAAAATTTCCATGAATAATCTATATGTACTGCATTTTGAATAGAAGATACTAAGAAAGACAAAGAGATGGGGTCCCAAGGGATGTCCCATTTTATGACAGTCACCACATTGTTATTGTTCCCTCTGTAAGAATAGAGCTTTCTCCTTTAGAGCTGGTTCATTAATGAACATCAAGTTATAGTGGCAGCATGAATTATAAACTGTCAGCGGCAGAAGTGACATCCTCTATCGGATTCTCCTCCACTCTAAGGGTGGAACAAATGGAAGAATGTTTAGTGGCTGTGCAACACCCTCAGTCTTCTCCATGTGTTAAACTTCACCAGAGCCCATGAAACGCCCCCCACGCTCACATATCTGACAGTGTAAATAAATAATTTTTACCATATATACTTTCCATACAATAGTAGCATCAAAGCTTATTCTATAGTTGAACAGTTCTATATAATGGCCTTGCAAGTGCTGACTAAAAATGTTGTGGAGGTAAGCCAGAGAAAAATGCCACAATGGTAGTGTAAGTATAGTGTGCACATTCTCACTGTAAACTCCATTTGCAAACCTTATTCCAGTAACTTTTTGTAATCAGAGGTTTGGTCACTATACCTTTGTGAGATAGCTCCTCAAAGCAGAACCAGATTTAGCTAGATTACTCCCATATTTGAGGTCCTTATTTTGATGTCTTGTCTTTTTTATGATAGATTTAAATTTTAAAAGCGAAATCATGTATAACGTACAAGTTAAATATATCAGCTATTTAGGACATCAGGCACACTGACCTTCCACTTATATGTCGCCAACAGAAACAATAAAAAGAAAAGAGAAAAGTGAAATGATAATATGTTAGACATAATAAAATTAGGTGGTGAGAGATTATTAAAATGTCTAGAAAGTTAACAGCAGTTAAATCTGATCTAGTCCAGGGGTCCTAATAAAGTTTGTTCAGTAATCAACCGATGCCAGCTAAATGTAGTTCTGTCAACGTTATCAAAACAGAATGCTGTAATAGAACTCTGTGGTAACGATAAACTATACTTGTAATAATAAAAATGAATGAATTAAGACATACTTAATCACCCACAAAAAAGCATACAAATTATAACCATGCAATGTTGGAATTGGTTTAATGTTCTTTAGAAAATTTACAGTTAAATTGCTCATGTTTTATAATTGTAATTTAACATCATTATTGTGCTTCAAGTTCTTACTTCTTTTGTCATGCTTAAAAGAAGTTTTTGTCCAATGATAACATGCTTAAGTTCTGCTGTCTTTATTAAATGCTTTTCAACAGTAATGCTCCCTAGGTACTGCACAGCAACTAGAAATTAAAGAAAAAGAAAGGAATAATCTGAAAAAGAGTGAAAATGTGTGATGTTTTCAATATCATTTGGTGCTTCAAAGAAGCTTTAGAAACAAGAAAAGCATAAACAAGCACTTTCATATGCGGGTGGTATAGTGCCTCAGTCTTTAGAACCAGCTTGGTGACTGTCTATGCTAGTGTGTATATTCTTTCTGTGCAGTGTTATATATTAAAGCAAATACATCCACCCAGGAAAACAGGCAATTGTTTTCATCAGAGTGGAAGAGAGAAACCAGAGTCATTAGTCTCATCTGAAGAAATTAGAACAGAACAACTCAAGAATGGCAGTTGAAGGTTGACTTGAGGAGTCTGCTTAAGTTAACAGATACAATTGTAATGGCCGGCCTCAGGCAAGATATGCATGTACTGAATCCGAGACATTAAAGTAGCTGACTATCCTGGAGCAGATTGACCCATGGGAAAAATGGGAGGAATAGGCTAAAGAAAGTAAAAGGAACAAATATAAGTACTTAAGAACACCTTTGACAAGAACAATCCATTCAATCCAACATACTGCAGCTCTCTGTTTACTTAACTTTCACAAAATACCATTCAGCTGTCAGATTCTAATGGTCCCCAAAGTACTAATGTACACCAGACTACTTGGCACAAATCTTAATGATTTTAATTTTGTCGACATGTTAAATGGTTCCCACAGATCTGAACACAACGTAAATGCTAATAGTGTATTTCACAGAAATGATCCGTACTGTTTAGTTTGATGTATGACACGATGTGATGGCAGAAACCCTCCGAACTTCACAATGATGCGTATCATTTGGTTTGATGTACTGTTTTTCTTTAAAATTTTTATCGTTTAACACTAGAATTACCAGAGCCTACGAAAAAACTCGTAATTCCGTCCCACCTTAAACTGCTTCTTAAATCCCTTCACACCTCTCCGCCAGCGCCCTTTGTCTTCTAAATGTGCTGATAAAGAGAAGCCGGCTATTCCATCCCCCCACCAATTTAGAACGTGCACGAACTTCTCTCAGCTCATGCCTTGATTGAGTATCTGGGAGTGAAGTGGAGTTTTAGAGTGGAAATAATAGATCGTTGTTTGGAACACACGCATTTCATGTCTGTTCCGTTTCTACAGTAATCTGTGTCAACACATTGTTAAAACAGAAACTTTTTTTATATTCTAGTAGTAGATGACAAAATGTAGGCATAAACTATATAATGTATGAAGCCTGAAGTCCAAATAGCAAAGAAACATTTTCACAAGAATAACACAATTGCACTTTTATTCAAACATATAACTGCAGAAACAAAAAGCTGCCTTAACATGCGACATTGACACCAATTTACTGTAACTGACTCTGTGGCTCAATAGACTCAGCCCCTGCTTGGGAATCAAGGGGTTGCGGGTTCGATCCTGCACCCCTCCGTTTTGAGAAGTAAACTGCTCTTGTCTTACTGTTTTAGAATAAAAGCATACATTTGATTTCAGTCTGTAACGGCAGACTGCAGTTTATGATCCTTGTAAAGGTTAGCTTTTTTTTTTTTTATTCACTTTTCACTCTCTCAGTCGCGTTCAGAATCAATCCATACAACCCCATCTGACACGGCTGTTTTCACTAAAGACGCGCTATAGCTCTGCAGTGTACCACGATGCATACTTACGCCCCCACCCGGTTCTGACACACAGACGCTGGCGAAGCTGCCTTCTTCGTATCTCACCGTCACTTGATTTTCTTTTTATTCAGTTTTATTGAGTGTTCCTGCCAGTCCCAGCATGTTGCTGTATGCTGGATAGAGAGAAGTGTGTACACTGCTTCTTACAGGAAAAGGCGATGGAAAAAGTGCACTTGAATAAAAGTGCACTTTTGTTATACTTTACACCAATATATGTTCCTGTGTTTGAACGACACGGGCAGATGGGGAGTGTCTGATGATTGCATATAGCGCTGAAGTTACTGGTCTTTACCATTCTTTCCTCTGCATGTCCTGTAGTACAAAAGAAAAAGCATACAGCAACATGCGGGGACTGGCAGGAACACTCAATATAACGAAAATCAAGTGACGGTGAGATACGAAGAAGGCAGCTTCGCCAGCGTTTGTGTGTCAGAACCGGGGGGGACGGTGATTGTGCGTTAGTATGCATCGTGGTACACTGCAGAGCTATAAGCGCGTCTTTAGTGAAAACAGCTGTGTCAGATGGGGTTGTATGGATTGATTCTGAATGCGACTGAGAGAGTGAAAAGTGAATAAAAAAAAAAAAGCTAACCTTTACAAGGATCATAAACTGCAGTCTGCCGTTACAGACTGAAATCAAATGTATGCTTTTATTCTAAAACAGTAAGACAAGAGCAGTTTACTTCTCAAAATGGAGGGGTGCAGGATCGAACCCGCGACCCCTTGATTCCCAAGCGGGGGCTGAGTCTATTGAGCCACAGAGTCAGTTACAGTAAATTGGTGTCAATGTCGCATGTTAAGGCGGCTTTTTGTTTCTGCAGTTATATGTTTGAATAAAAGTGCAATTGTGTTATTCTTGTGAAAATGTTTCTTTGCTATTTGGACTTCAGGCTTCATACATTATATAGTTTATGCCTACATTTTGTCATCTACTACTAGAATATAAAAAAGTTTCTGTTTTAACAATGTGTTGACACAGATTACTGTAGAAACGGAACAGACATGAAATGCGTGTGTTCCAAACAACGATCTATTATTTCCACTCTAAAACTCCACTTCACTCCCAGATACTCAATCAAGGCATGAGCTGAGAGAAGTTCGTGCACGTTCTAAATTGGTGGGGGGATGGAATAGCCGGCTTCTCTTTATCAGCACATTTAGAAGACAAAGGGCGCTGGCGGAGAGGTGTGAAGGGATTTAAGAAGCAGTTTAAGGTGGGACGGAATTACGAGTTTTTTCGTAGGCTCTGGTAATTCTAGTGTTAATTTTTGAACAGGTCCTTGACCTGAAGTTATTTTCTGGGCTTTGCCGATACCTGCCGAAACCTTCCAAAAGTAATTTTACGAAGTCTGTAACTGCGGGTCTACAACTGCGGTGGCGTATGGTGCTGTGGCTCTGTAAGTAGATATTATTGCAATCCAATAGCTTCCGGCTCAGGTACATGACAGGGTGTTCAACACCATCGACGCTTTGGCTCAGCACGGCACCCAGGCTTGTGTCCGAAGCGTCTGTCTGGAGAATGAAAGTAAGTAAAAAATTAGGTGCTTTCAATATTGACACTCATGTAAAGGCCTGTTTTAGGTCACAAAATGCAGCTTGTGTCTTATCATTCCATACTACGTTGTTAGGAGACCTTTTCCTGGTTAAATTACTCAAGGGCACTGTTCTCTCCAGAAACCTGGCTAAACTGAGAAATGCTTGGACTTGCTGCTTGGTTCGTGGATGGGACCATTTCAATATGGCATCTTCTTTTGAATACTGTGGCTTTATGGTATCCCATACCACCAGGCAGCCTAAATACTTAGTTTCTTTCAAAACAAAAAATAATTTTTTTGGATTGATCTGAATGCCTGGCTTCACCCAACATCTGCAATACCATTCAGACCTGCTGTATGTGTTCCTTCCAGGTACTGGAATAGATGACAACGTCATCCAAGTAGTCAGCACTATATGCATTATAATGGTGGAGCACTTTATCCACCAGAACCTGGAAAGTCACAGGAGCCCCATGTAACCCAAATGGAAGGACTCGATACTGCCAGTGTCCACTAGGGGTGCTAAATGTGGTCTTAACCTTAGCGGAGTCCATAATGGAACATGCCAGTACGCCTTCGTCATGTCAAGCGTGGTTAATTAATTCACCTGTCCAAGCCACTCGAGGAAGTCATCCACTTGAGGAATTGGATAAGCGTCAGATTGGGAGACTTGCAAAACCTTCAACTTCTGTCAAGCTTACTAACCAAGACTAATGGACTGGACCAGGGACTATGACTTTCCTCTATAACTCCTAGTTCCAGCATGCGTTTGATTTCAAGCTCCACATCTGCTTTCTTTGCCTTGGGAAGACAATGGGGCACTCTTGAACAATAACCCCCAGGCTCTGTCACAATGTCATGCGCAATCAGATAAGTCCTTCCTGGCTTCCTCCAAGACTACATAATAAGCCCCCTTCGATTCTCCCATAGGGACCAGCCCACTCCTGTGTCTCCCACACTCTCCCTTTCTTTCTTTACTAGCCCAGGTTATGTGTATTGGGAGTGGAGCCCGCACCAGGTCTTTCCGAACCACAGGACAAATCCCCCACTTGGAACCTTGGCCCCTGTACTCTCCCACCTGGTTATACTTCAGGTCCAGTCCTGGTTTCTTCTGGGCTTTAAACATCCTGCCGACTATGCCACTGTCACAAAAAATGACAAAAAGACATCAAAAAGGTTTGGGGCAGCCACCCTTATAATATGCCCTGGCTGCAAAAGGTAATAGATGAGAAATGTTCACAAGTCAGAGTCCAAAACAGAACTGAATTAGGTTGTTAAAGATTGCGGCTTTATATGCTGAGACCGGAAGTTATGTCATCAGTGGTGCTGGGACCAGAAGTGGCATCATGTGGCGCTGGGACTGGAAGTCACGTCATTAGTGGTGCTGGAACCATTTGTAATTTCCCGTGGATGGTCTGCAAGGGATTGAGAAAGAAAGTCAGTCCACCTATATAAAACATATAGTTAAAAAACAATTTTGGCCAAGCTAGGAAAAATATATTACATGTTTAAAAGAAAAAACACAACGATGAAAACAGCAATGACTTTTTTCACCCACCATACAATACCCGATAGATGTAATAATGCAGGATTCAGGGGATTATCACCCTTGGAGATGAACACTGATCTTTACTTATCTAAACAGCTTTTCATAGTTGAGGTTTCTTTAAATGGCCAATACAGTTGATGATCCATTTTGAGAGTCCACAAGTCTTTTCCTTCCAATTACGTTTGTCTTCTTTTCGAAAAACAGCATGATTAATGAAAATTACCTCTAAACACATCCCGGAAACCAGGGATCCTGCTTTCAGAAATGGCATGTACAGGGTGTATTCTTTTTCCGCACAAGCATACTAGACAAACAGCAAACACAAAACATTTATAAGTGGTGACACAAAAAACTCAGGAAGCACACAGAACTTTAAGGTGACTGTGGTTCTGGAAGAGCAATCTGTGGGTCATGCATGGTACTTGGCCACAAGCTGGGGTTTAATCAGAACTGGCTGTGTCACGAAGGAGAGACAGTCAGATGCTGAAAGATTCAAAACATGTAGTGACCATGGTTACATAGCTGATGTCTCCACATGTTTCATATGTTTCAAATGCTTATTCCAGTTTGCTCTCCTGTCTTGTTATTTAATTGAAACTTCTAAACTTCTATTGGTGTGTGTGTATGTGTGTGTGTGTGTGTGTGTGTGTGTGTGTGTGTGTTTGTGACAATATGCCCTGAATTAGTGTCCTATTCAGGATGGTTGTTTCCTTCCTAGTGCCTGACACAGTCTGGTTAGGTTCAAACTCCTTGTCACCTTCTGCAATAATAAAAAATGAGAATAAGAAAATTAACATTTACTTCATGTATGTTGTCTACCAATGAACTGTAATTCAATTGCTGGATCTGGAAGGGGTCTATTGATTTGATTGTGCTTCCTAATTTGGGAGAATTGTTATAATTCACAGGGGCTCGTGCCAGTGATATCATATCCAAGACAAGAGACAAATCTGTACAGGGCACTGAGGCCTTATATGGCACACTCACATCTGGTCGATTAAGATGGACCAGTCAACCCAGTATCATATGTTTGTGATGCTAGAAAAAAACAGAGTAACTGGAACAAAGGAAGGGGGCATGATCACATGGAAAATGCATAAACTCTACAGATGCAGTATTTTACCAGTGAAAGATTTGAACCACTCATTCTGGAGATATGATGTATCAGTGCTAACCACTGCACCAGCCCACTGCCTTTAGACTGAAACTAATCAATACTATGAACTTCACTTTGAAGTTGAAATTCTTCATATTGGCTAGTTTTTTAAGCTGTTAGATTTTCCCTCTACCCGGAATCTTCCAACCATAAAGGGAGCATTATCAAAGCAGGAGTCTACCACTGCCATTTTAGACAATAAGTATCTTGTTCTTTGTTTGGTGAGTTCTGTTGGTTTTGCAGCAAATACTATGTATATTTTTGCATTTAGGCCTGCAAACCATATTCTCATCAAATTAAAAGACATTATCCCATATGTTCTTTCAAAACATATATATCAGTTGGGCAGTCTTGTTTGCTTTTTTATTTTTTGTTTTTTTGTGATAAATTACATGTTTCTTGCTATGACATCCTGCACCTCAGTCTTGTAGGAAAATAACAAAATAGTAGTAATAAGTTCGGACTGACTAGTTGCTGACATAACATAAATTTCCACAGCTCCTTTAAGGTTGCCATTGCCCTTTTGGTAGCCTACCTTGTGAGTGTTTTACTTACCCAGTCTCGAGTATTATACAGATGGTCTGATCTCTGTAATTTCAGATGCAAGTCCACAACAGAAGTGAATTAAAGATGGCCATATTCCAGACTTATTAGTTCCAGGCAGAAAGGTACGGGCCCAGGAAAGTGGATAACAGAAGCAATGTCAGTTGTGGAAGGACAGTCAATCTCCCATTCTGCGGAGGGAGGAAGAGAAAAGGCATTAGACAATAGCTACAACCCCATGGTTTTGCAGTAAATTGCCATTGCTAGAGCCCTTAAGGTGTTTCCGATGCACATGTGTGTAATAATATGTAATGTCTTCAGAATTCCTTTTTACCCCTTTTATATCTTGTGAAAACCACAGGGACATACAGCTCCCCAAACCCAGACACAGACAGGCACATAGACACAAGTCCAAAAGTAGCACATAGTTTATTTCCTTGTGGGTCAGCTCTATTCCCCGGCTCCCCAGTTCAGAGCACAGTACACAATTAAACAGCACAACAATGCTCAGCCCTCTTCTTTCTATCTCACTCTCTCTTTTTCCCTTCTCTGCAGCCTCCACTCCTCTCCATGCAAGCTTTGTCCACCACCTCCCGACTCTGGCTCCTCGAACGGAGTGAAGCAGCCTCCATTTTAGAGCACCCGGAAGTGCTCTAGGTACACTCTGATCCTCTTCTGGCAGCACTCCCAGGTGTGGTGGAAGTGCTGCAGTCCAGGGCTTCAGGACTGTCCAGGCTCTCCCTGGCAGTGGCCACGGGCCCCAGCAGGTTTGAGCTTCCAAGCTCTAAGCCAGTGGCCCCGAAGCAATCCAGGGGAGTTGCCCTCTCGTGTTCAGGTTGCCCTGATCCTGTTGAACCTGTCCTCTCCCCCGGTTATTCCTTCACAAGGGCAAGGGCCCCAGCCATCTGCCACAATCTGTACCTTTCAACAATCAGATCCCCTTTGTTAGCTTTTTGTGTATATTGGTTGTCACTGTACTTTGTAACCAAGAAATATTTAAGGTTAATCAGAAATATGTGAGTTGATATCAAGTGAAAATAAATTACCTTAGTATATCATTTAGAATATGAGTGGTTAAATCTGAGCACAGTTTTTAATACAATTTTTCCAAAATAAATATATATATCTATCACGATGTGTCTTGATTGGTTTTGATTTCAGCCTCAATGTCAACAATTGTTGAAATGTTACTAGCTGTATTCAACTGTGTACTGTACAGGAGTCATAATATTTGTTCATTCCGAAGAATAATTTATTGCACAAGGACTATGAATAATAATATTTTCATTAAAAAATATATTATGCAAACACAAATGGGCACAATGGAAAGAAAATTACTACTTTTAGCAGAAAGCACTTTATCAAAAGTACTGTGTAAGAAAACTAAAACCCAGTCTCCAGTGATGATCTTTTCTAAACTGTCCCTACTAAATGCACTGAATCTCACCTTTAATCATTAGGGATTGTTTGACTTTTAGATGCAATAGTTTGTTCAGGTAAATAATACTTAAAAGGACAAATAGTATTTTTTCTGTATCAAAGGTTAGATTCAAGGAATGTGAATCTGACCAGGAAGATATCAGCATTATAACTTTTTTTTATTTGCGTTATCCCACCGCATTTGCGCTTTTGGAAAAAGGTGAGTACTAACAGTTTTACACTTCAAGAGCCTTAGTCTTCTTGTGTTAATCTTTCTCTACTTTACAAGTCTGATATGAAGCAGATCCAGTTGTTTAAAGAAACATTCTTTTATGAACTGCCTACATAAAAATAAATCTCAGCATTTTACAATAAATGGGAAGACAAAGTAAGTACTTTAGGCATTGATGTCTTATAAATTTGCATTTCTCGTTGAATCAAGCTAATGTTCCTCAAGAAATGGCAAAAAAACAGCAGAACTGTAAATTAATATGAAACTGTAAGTTAAAATTTAATTCAATTTGCCCATTTGGAGGTTGCTGAATATTTAAGTGTAAAGTATTATTTTACAATAGCTTAGCAGAATGGAAAATGTGAAGTTTGAATTCCAAATTTCTAAAAAATTAAAAGTGAATTGTGTAAGGTGCTACTGACACAGCTTAAGACTCCAGAGATCAGAAGTCATCTATAAAATTATTATGCACAGTATACATCTGGAATACTTTGAATGTCTAGAAAAGATTATTGGTAGGAGGTTTTTATGGCTACCAAGGTTCTAATCAGAGTAACTTCAAAATAACTACTTATTTACAGTGGTATGAAAAACCATTTGCCCCCTTCCTGATTTCTTATTCTTTTGCATGTTTGTCACACAAAATGTTTCTGATCATCAAACACATTTAACCATTAGTCAAATATAACACAAGTAAACACAAAATGCAGTTTTTAAATTATGGTTTTTATTATTTAGGGAGAAAAAAAAATCCAAACCTACATGGACCCTGTGTGAAAAAGTAATTGCCCCCTTGTTAAAAAATAACCTGACTGTGGTGTATCACACCTGAGTTCAATTTCCGTAGCCACCCCCAGGCCTGATTACTGCCAAACCTGTTTCAATCAAGAAATCACTTAAATAGGAGCTGCCTGACACAGAGAAGTAGACCAAAAGCACCTCAAAAGCTAGACATCATGCCAAGATCCAAAGAAATTCAGGAACAAATGAGAACAAAAGTAATTGAGATCTATCAGTCTGGTAAAGGTTATAAAGCCATTTCTAAAGCTTTGGGACTCCAGTGAACCACAGTGAGAGCCATTATCCACAAATGGCAAAAACATGGAACAGTGGTGAACCTTCCCAGGAGTGGCCGGCCGACCAAAATTATCCCCAAGAGCACAGAGACGACTCATCCAAGAGGTCACAAAAGACCCCAGGACGACGTCTAAAGAACTGCAGGCCTCACTTGCCTTAATTAAGGTCAGTGTTCACGACTCCACCATAAGAAAGAGACTGGGCAAAAACGGCCTGCATGGCAGATTTCCAAGGTGCAAACCACTCTTAAGCAAAAAGAACATTAGGGCTTGTCTCAATTTTGCTAAGAAACATCTCAATGATTGCCAAGACTTTTGGGAAAATACCTTGTGGACTGATGAGACAAAAGTTGAACTTTTTGGAAGGCAAATGCCCGTTACATCTGGCGTAAAAGGAACACAGCATTTCAGAAAAAGAACATCATACCAACAGTAAAATATGGTGGTGGTAGTGTGATGGTCTGGGGTTGTTTTGCTGCTTCAGGACCTGGAAGGCTTGCTGTGATAGATGGAACCATGAATTCTACTGTCTACCAAAAAATCCTGAAGGTGAATGTCCGGCCATCTGTTCGTCAACTCAAGCTGAAGCGATCTTGGGTGCTGCAACAGGACAATGACCCAAAACACACCAGCAAATCCACCTCTGAATGGCTAAAGAAAAACAAAATGAAGACTTTGGAGTGGCCTAGTCAAAGTCCTGACCTGAATCCAATTGAGATGCTATGGCATGACCTTAAAAAGGCGGTTCATGCTAGAAAACCCTCAAATAAAGCTGAATTACAACAATTCTGCAAAGATGAGTGGGCCAAAATTCCTCTAGAGTGCTGTAAAAGACTCATTGCAAGTTATCGCAAACGCTTGATTGCAGGTATTGCTGCTAAGGGTGGCCCAACCAGTTATTAGGTTCAGGGGGCAATTACTTTTTCACACAGGGCCATGTAGGTTTGGATTTTTTTCTCCCTAAATAATAAAAACCATCATTTAAAAACTGCATTTTGTGTTTACTTGTGTTATATTTGACTAATGGTTAAATGTGTTTGATGATCAGAAACATTTTGTGTGACAAACATGCAAAAGAATAAGAAATCAGGAAGGGGGCAAATAATTTTTCACACCACTGTATATGTTCTTCAGTTTCCCTCTTCTAACTTAAAGCAATTCCACCAGATTTTCAAAGTACCCTAAATTACATATTTTAGTGGATTGCGAATACAATCACCTCTCAACCACCCACAAACTTGTGCTGTTTCTTAATGTTTATACCACATAAAACCACTTGGAAGAATAGACCAAAAGGAAACAATAGGCAGATAGTATAAATAATAATTAATAATGTTATTTAGTATATGCTATGAAAAAGTCAAAATTGACTTTGAGAGTTTAACAAAAGCCTTTTCATATTATGCATTACCTACTCTGATATCTGTGATTTTATCAATTTTCCATATTACTTTTGCCAGCAATTCAATTAATGTGAAATCCAGACAATCTTGCCTTCTTCTGATGTATAACGTATATTGTTTTGGTTCTAAGGCCATTAAGATAAATGATGCAGATGATGAGAAAACAGAGGTATTTCATCTGATTAATAAAAGCATTTCTAAAGTCAAAATATAATGATGTGACATGAAAATTTCATTGTACCTCGCCAAAGGCCTTATCTGTATAAATGAAAATTAAGATTCAATCAGTATTATTTAATATAACAAAACAGTTTTCTTTTAATAAAACTAAAATGAAAGTTTTTAGTGTGCTGTTTATTTGTCTTATACTTTAATCTGTAGATCAGTATTCAAAAGTAAAATGGGATGATAACGCACAGATGAAAAGGTTTAAGTTTTTGTTTCAAAGAGGCAAGATAAATTAAAGATCAAGAAATATAAACAGTTCTAGTGGATAATATGAAACAATGTTTTGGACAATTTGTTAGTCATCACGAAATGTTTTTTTAAATGTAATTTCAGTGATAAATATTTTTTCTTTTTGTCTTGAACTGTGAAACAGTCCTAACACAGCCTTTTTATATAACCATTGTATCACTAAACATTTAGGTTAACTGTTCTCAAACTATTACCAATCAGTAGATTTTCTAGTGATGTTATGATTAGGAGAGAAAAGTTTCACCTAGCTATTAAATTAAATAAAAATAAATAACTACATGAAAGAAACAGCTTTCACACAGATTAAAGAAACTAGTAAAATGAAAACAAGAAACAGAGAAACAGAAAGGTCTGAACATAGTATTTAAATTATTTAGAATGTATATGATGGAGTCTCATGGCAAGAAATGTGAAGATTTTTGAAGAAGGGAATACCAGACAAGTATGTAAGGATAGTTAAGGATATGTAAGAAGATGCCAACATACAAGGAAAAAGTAGTGTAGGTATAACGGATATAAGGTTATGGTTGGGTTATATGAAAGATCATCATTAGGCCCATACCTTTTTATTATAGTTATGGTTATAATGTCTAGGGGTATAGTAGTTCAGTCCCTGTGGTGCATGCAGATGACGTTGTGTAATTTGGCATCACTAAGAATACTGTGGAAAGGAAACTGGAGCAGTGGAGACAACTATGAAGGATAGAGGCTTTAAGATCAGTAGGAAAAAAACAGAATATCTCATATTTAAGAGACAAGAACAAGATGGAGAAATCTCCCTCCAGGCAGAAAGGCATAGGTTGTAAAGTCCAAACCTCTTGGATCAAACATAACAGATGATCTACAGATATATCTACAGGATGGAAAAACTGGTAAAAGGTGTCAGGAGTGTTGTGACTGAAAAAAATCAGACAACAGTGAAGTGTAAAGTGTATAAAACAGTGGTCAGACCAGCACTTTTGTATGGATCAGAAACCTGAGCAGTTACAAAGATGCATGGAAGGAAACAGGATGCTACAATAATGAGGATGTTGAGATGAATGTGTGGAGTAACAAATCTTGACAAGATCAGGAATGAGAGAATCAGAGGTAAGGACAATGTAGGTTAAATCTCAAAGGAAATACAGGAAAGAAGGTTAAAGTGATATGGGCATGGCATGAGAAGAGAGGTGAACAATGAACCATGGATATGGAGATGTCAGTAAGGAGGGGAAGAGGATGACCAAAGAGACAGTGGATGGACTGTGAGAAGGAGGATCAAAGGTAGAAAGGGTGGTCAGGCAAGAAAGTATACAACACACACAATATAAACAAGCAAAGCTGCCTGGACTTGTTTCACAAAGCTTGATGCGTCTGCAGGCCCCAAGATCTGATTTGAGGACACACTTGTTTGCCTGATGGACTTAATAGAGAAAAAGCAAGTTATTGAGAATGACAAATTGCTCTCCAGTCTTCGCCCAAAATCTCTTTTCCACCTTGTCAAAATAGTTATAAGAACAATGTATTTCTTGTACAGCCCAGAATCACAAAAGAAGGGTCACAATGGTCTTTAATTGGCCCTGTTTTTGACAGCCCCCCAGCCTTGAATACCTAAGAAGACAAGAAAAAACTCCCAAAAAAATGGAAGAAATCTTAGGAAAGACAATTCAGAGAGAGACCCCTCTAAAGGTATGTTGGGAGTGCAATGTGTGTCAAAAATGAGGTAAATACATTACTGAAAACAGAACACAAGTAATCTTCTTCACAGAGCTAGATAGCCATTCTATCATTGCCATGGCAGGAATACAATACAATAGTACAATAGTAATAGTTCAAACGAAAAAGCAAAATACAAGAATTGCAACACTCACTAAATACAGAACTATCACATATGAGTATTCAGATTTGTTCCTAGTCCTGGAGACCTCAGCCAACAAGATTCCTCTATCCTACTAGTCATTCCATGGAATCATAAGCAGAATGACATTGTGAGATCTTATTGTGCACTCTGATTTGTAAGTAATAATAAGTTCTGGCAAGTAAGCAAGACCTTGGCTATGTAAGGCTTTATATATTAATAAAAGGATTTTGAAATCTGCCCTAAACAACATAAGAACTGGAGTTATGGGTTCATAGTAATAATTCTTTCAGCAGAATTTTGAATTAACTGAAACCTTATAAAGAACAATCTGAACAGCCACTTAACACCTCATTGCAGTAGTCAATCCTACTAGAAATAATTGCATGAATTAATTTCTCAGTATCCTGCATATTTAGAAAATACCTTAATTTCCCAACATGTTTTGAGCAGTTTTGTAATGTGTGTTTTAAATGACATGTTAGTGTCAAAGATAATGCTTAGATAACCACCTTAAACAGAGGCTTTGTCACTCGGCCAGTCAAAGGTATCACCTGAGATGTCTGACACCAGTAAGGGCACAGTCTCTTTCTGAGGAATGCTACCTAGCTTCTCCTGCCTTCACAGCTTGCAGGAGTTACAGCATGTGCTTTGGCTCTGAGCAACAGGAAACAGCAGGGAATCCCAACCAACTTGGGTGCATGCACTCTTCTTTGCCATCTGTGCTCTGTTGGCCACCAGGACCTCTGCCTCTAGAGTATCCTACAAAAGGTGTTCAATGCCCAGCACATCCATCCTTAACAGTACTGGGTAAGGCATACTTACCAAAATACTCACGTGCAATTCATACCTGTGTCCTATAATCTCCAGGTTAACCCTGAACAGGGGATAGCTGATCTCATTTCCATGTACGCATCTCAGTATTATGTTCTGCTCTGACTCAGTTTTCTAGGTTTTCAAGCAATCCTTGTGTAACAAGGACTGAGTGCTTCCAGTGTTGAATGATGTCTTGTTCTATTTCCCTGCAATTGTCATTCTTGTCACCTGTTCCTTGTTCCCATCAGTCTTCTTCTCGGGTAAGGCACAAGGAACAAAACACAGTTTGGCATCTTTAGACCTGGAGGGAGAAAACCTGGCTAAATGGCCTCTTTGCTTGCAGGTATAACATATGACATCCTCCCTTACTTTTACTGTTCTTGAAGGGACTGTCTACATGTCTAGATCCACAACCCATATTGATATGAGACATACTTTTGGGCATACGTGCTGATCTGGGCTTTGCATTGGCTCTTTCTTCCCTCTTTTGCAGATCCCTCTGGCAGAAAACCTCAGTCAGATCCATGGCTTCTTTTACTGCCTTTGGGTGACTGTTGAAAACCTTGTGATTTTGTGGCGATTGGATATTTGGAGAAAGAAAAGTAAGGACAGGAATTGGAGGTTAGTACATTTGAAAGAGACTGTACTGCTGCAATAATTTCATCGAAGGTCGCGCACAATTACTGCGCCGTGTTCTCATGTTTAATAACATGCTTTTATTCCTGTCATCATGAAAAAGATATCACGTATACATCTCAATATTATTCAGAGAGCTGTAATATTATGAATGTAATGGATTCTGTGTCCTGTTGGAGAAAGAGAAAGCCGGTTTAAGAAGCACGTAGTGATTCACACATAGAGCATATAAAAGATCAAATACAAAACAAAGCATTTAATGTACTACTTTATTAGAATAGGATTTGAGAAACTAGTAAATTAAACAATTTTAAGATGAAGTTTATGATGTTCTACTTTAATGACAAAATAAACTACGTGATTAAAGTGAAAATTTCGAGACTAAAGTTGACATTTCGTGCTTTTTCCCCACTGTGTGCCTTTTTTTTTCTCTGTACCCTAATAAGCTTTCATATGACACTCAGATGGTGGGCTACGACTTGCCTTTTCACGGCAACTTTGATATGTGACTTCTTTTTTATTTCGGGAACTGTGCGACTTTATGAACTTGAGCTTTCAAGTTTGTCCGACACGCTATGTCACTCGATCAGCTTCCTTTTCTTGTTTATACCACTGTTTAAACCAACAAATAGTAAGTTTTTCCTTGCCTCCACTTGGTATTCGATAAAATTGTTCTATTTTTCCTTGTGGTTTTGCCATTGTCTTTTCAGAGAACACTGAGCTTAAGGGCTATTTATATTGATTTACATATTCAAAGAGGCGTAATTCTGGGAGGAGTTGGGGCGGGACACCAGGCGCATGCACGTGCATTACTCTTCACGCTGATCGGGATTTATGTAGCAGAAGAATGTGGAATTTTGCGTACGCACAGATTCCTGCATCTGGATTTTTCTGTGTGTATGCACATTCCTGCTTTTGTGCTTATGCCATGTTATAGTGTCAGTTTTACGCACGGCGTTATACATGAGGCCCCAGGTGATGTGAGAATAGAACAACGGACAATGTTCACTGTACCAAAAAAACAGAATTATGGTTTGTTCCAGATTTACCAATTAACTATTTGCAGTAATGTATTGCAAATATGTACAGTTCAATGAAAAGAAAATTAACAAAAAGAAAATAAGTGCAGGTGATATACTGTATATAATAATTGTAGTAACTACAAAGCAAAAAAGTGATGAGTCCAAAAATAATAAACAAAAATATATTAAAAAGATTATTCATCCCCCTTTTTTAGACAGTTCACAAAGGATAGACAAAATATTATGCACAAAAACAATAATGAAAAAGTGAGAACCTACATACACAGATTACTTCCCCCCAAAAAGTATATATTCATCAGAAGTAAGCTGTCCTCACTAATATATACAAACTTTAAACGTTATTCTCTCTCCTGTAACTGCTCAGTAAAAAGGAAGTGTCTACAAGTCCAAAGACCGGTCAAAAAATGACCCCTGGCAGTCCAGACTTCAGCTTTATACCAACAGAATGTTTGCCAATCCAATCATTATTTACGATCTTTCTGGGATCCCCAATAGAAAATTATGTCAAGTCATGTACCCCACATTCTCCTTTGATCAGGTACAATTCCTTTTCTTTCCCTCCTTTCCACACTTGTAAGTACGTGTTTGCAACTATTTTGTGCTATCTGTGTGTTCACCTCTTCATGTAAGTTGCACTGTGAACTTCCACTTACTATTTTTATCTGAGCTTACTGTCTCTCTGCCCGCAGCCTCATACTTGCAATGCTCTGCTCTTGCCTTCATACAGCAGCTTCAGGCACATGCTTTGCCATTGGGCCATTTATATTTAAAAAGATGCCTGGAGATAAAAGAGCGGCAATGGACACGCACCTTATCATAGTACTGTTTCAAACTAGGTGAACCCAGCAGGCCTACGAAGTATAGGGAAACTCAGAAGGGGGGTTCTAAATGCCAGTCTGCATTGCCTCACTGCTGCTTTCTCACTCACTACAGTACTGAAGATAACAGGTAAGCAATTTTTACTTCTATGCCTATTTAACTGACTATGATAAGCTAAAGATAGTTATAATAATCATTGCCTCAAAAGTGTCTGCACACTTGGCTTATCACAACAGCTGTGTTTAGATTTTTGTTCCTGTTTTTCACAAAATGCTGCTGCAATGTTTAAACCAAAAAAGGAAAAGGTGGGTTCATTGAAAGATAAGCTGTTAGCTTTACCATCCTGTAGGAAAAGAGTAGGTATTCAATCATAAAGGACCATGAGACTTTGTATGTTCTATTCTCATTTCCATTTTCAACTTAAACTCTTTTGTGTATTTTGTAAGAAAACGCTAAGAGAGGTAAAATAGAGTTAGTGCACTGTCAACAAGCTACTCTGTAGAATGTAGAGATGTCTGTGAGGATAGGTCTTGCTGGTTCAGAGTTTTTAAAGATAGCCAAAATGGGCAGAGTCAGGCTGGGGTCAATGTTATTATTTTTAATTAGTGACTTCAGAACACTGGTATAAGCAAACAAAAATATCCATACCGAGTCACCACACCTTCCAGTATCCCAGTTAAAATGGCTTTTGTAAAGCAAGCCAAATGATTACTGGCCTGACAATTGAATATTTTAGATACAGGAGAGCAGCTGATTATAGCCACTCGGCTGGCTCTTGAGTAAAAGCAATAATCTAATAATAATAATAAGCTGAACACGAGAGAGTAATAATGATCAGTGACTTTTGGATGAACTTCCTATAAGCTTTAATAGTCGAGAACATAAATATTTTAAAGTGATGTTCAATGATGAAATGATACATGAGGGCATTTGTGGTATCTCCCATCCCAGAACGATGACAAAGTTACCAAAATAGGTGTTTGTTATCCTAAATAAACAAAAGGAAGGGAAAAACAATATAAAACACAAAATACCAAAGTTATCAAATACATGTCTTACACTATTACCACTTCCTGGCTTCCTAAATGTGTTTTCAGTACTTTTTAACAGAATAGATGGCTTGCTCACTTAACTGGCTCTCAAAATGCTCCATTTCTCAACTCCCTTTTTTCCCTACTTCATGACTCTGGCCTCTCCTTAGAGGCAGTGAGCTCAAGGAGAATTTTACACCAAATTTAGCATAATTTTCAGGGTCAGAAGTCGTTGCAGTTTCACCAGACAAGCAGCTTAAAGTTTCCTTGCTCCCCTGCAATTTTGTCTTCAATGATTATTTCTTTGTTCAGAAACAACTGTTACTACTGTTTCAATCTAACCTTTTCCTTCTGAAATTGCACTGTGAGCATAGACTAAGTTTGCTTTTCCAGAGATGGAACTGTTGTAAAGCAACAGCTGGCCCAGGCAATGTCTTTTCATCCATAATAAGACACTGTGCTGGGGACTTGACACTAATGTTTACAATCATATTATCCAGAATTAGGCTGAATACAGAGTTCCTGGCACTTTCAAAATAACCGCAATTTTTCCAGTGCCCAAAAAACAAAACATTCTTTCTCTTTAATAATTACAGACAAGTGGCACTGACACCAGTAATAATGAAACATCTGAATGTCTAATCCTTTAGTATCTCAAGTCTGTCTTGGATTCTTTTCTTGAGCCCCTCAAGTTTGCTAACTGTGCCAACAGATCAGTGGAAGATTCAGTTAAAATGGCTCTCCCCTACATTTTGCAATATGTACACTCTCCAAGTACTTTTGTCAGTATTCTTTTTGTAGATTTGAATTCAACAACGCATCAATATGAATGTAGACCAGGGTTGCCCACACTTTTGGCTTGCGAGCTACTTTTAAAATCACCAGATCGAAATGATGTACCTATATTAAAAATTGTATATATATATATATATATATATATATATATATATATATATATATATATATATATATATATATATATATATATATATATATATACTGCTCAAAAGAATTAAAGGAACACTTTTAATCAGAGTATAGCATCAAGTCAATGAAACTTATGGGATATTAATCTGGTCAGTTAAGTAGCAGAGGGGTTGTTAATCAGTTTCAGCTGCTGTGGTGTTAATGAAATTAACAACAGATGCACTAGAGGGGCAACAATGAGATGACCCCAAAACAGGAATGGTTTAACAAGTGGAGGCCACTGACATTTTTCCCTCCTCATCTTTTCTGACTGTTTCTTCACTAGTTTTGCATTTGGCTACAGTCAGTGTCACTACTGGTAGCATGAGGCAATACCTGGACCCTACAGAGGTTGCACAGGTAGTCCAACTTCTCCAGGATGGCACATCAATACGTATCATTGCCAGAAGGTTTGCTGTGTCTCCTGCACAGTCTCAAGGGCATGGAGGAGATTCTAGGAGACAAGCAGTTACTCTAGGAGAGCTGGAGAGGGCCATAGAAGGTCCATAACCCATCAGCAGGACCAGTACCTGCTCCTTTGGGCAAGGAGGAACAGGATGAGCAATGCCAGAGCCCTACAAAATGACCTCCAGCAGCCCACTGGTGTGAATGTCTCTGACCAAACAACCAGAAAGACTTCATGAGGGTGACCCAAGGGCCCCATGTCCTCTAATGGGCCCTGAGCTCACTGCCCAGCAGCATGCAGCTCGATTGGCATTCGCCATAGAATACCAGAATTGGCAGATGCACCACTGGTGCCCTGTGCTTTTTACACATGAGAGCAGGTTCACCCTGAGCACGTGACAGAAGTGAAAGGGTCTGGAGAAGCCATGGAGAACATTATGCTGCCTGTAACATCATTCAGCATGAGCAGTTTGGTGGTGGGTTAATGATAGTCTGGGGAGGCATATTCATGAAGGGTCACACAGACCGCTACAGGCTTGACAAAGGCACCTTGGCTGCCATTAGGTATCAGGATGAAATCCTTGGACCCATTGTCAGACCCTATGCTGGTACAGTGGCTCCTGGTGCACGACAATTCCTGGCCTCATGTGGTGAGAGTATGCAGGCAGTTCCTGGAGGATGAAGGAATTGATACCATTGACTGGCCACCACACTTTCCTGACCTAAATCCAATAGAACACATCTGGGACATTATGTTTTGGTCCATCCAATGCCACCAAGTTGCACCTCAGACTGTCCAGGAGCTCAGTGATGCCCTGGTCCAGATCTGGGAGGAGATCCCCCACAACACCATCTGTCATCTCATTAGAAGCATGCACCGATGTCAGGCATGTATACAAGAACACAGGGGCCATACAAAGTGCTGCGTACAATTTTGAGTTGCTGCAATTAAATTTTGGCAAAATGGACTAGCCTGCCACATAATTTTTTCACTCTGATTTTTGGGGCGTCTTTGAATTCAGGGCTCTGTAGGTTGATCATTTTCATTTCCATCAAACGATGTGGCATCCTTTCGTTCCTAACACATTACCCAGTCTATATCAGTATAGATATCCAGGAGGATTTCTTTTTCTCATTGAGATCTGATGTGTTTTCAAAGTGTTCCTTTAATTTTTTTGAGCAGTTTATATATATATATATATACAATATATATACTGAGTATACTTCATACATAAAATATATGTTGTCGTACCTGAATAACCTTTATGGCACAATAACAATTCAATACATTTATGGTCACTACAGTATTTGGATTTAATAATCTTCATGTGGGAAAAGGCTGACTCGCATAAATAAGTAGAGCCGAATAATGCAGTTAAGGAGGTAGCTCTTAGAAGGACTTCTTATGCTTAATGATCAAGTGACTCCCCCGGAACGATGCTTTGGTGTGTCTGTCTTTGCTTTTGAATTCAGCCAAGTGAAAAATGGCGGCTGTCCGATTAACTGCGATTTTAGTTCTCTCTCTTTTCTCTTTCTCAAAACGCTTTTCAGAAGGAAGTCAGTTTTGTAGTTTTTATGAACAGTTTGAAAGTGCCTTTCCACATTTTCCTTCTTTGGAATAGCAATGATAGATTGACAGATCAGACAGACGCACTTCGATTGTGACATTGTGAGAAAAAAAATCCTCTTCCAATTCCACATCTAGACCATACCATTCCCAAACAATTTTTTTTAAAATCTCTTCTGTAGTGAATATAAATTGGAAGGCTAACTAGATCACAGCTTTTGAGTTTTGCAGTAGCTCAACTTCAACTAGTTTCATCATGCGTGCGGGATGACCAGTGTGTTAGAAGAAAAGAGATCTCAGACTGCCCACCCTGTATTTCAATCAAGTGGCAAATGCCATACGGAGGATATATGATAGACTAACGTTTAAAAAATTTTTTTTGAGTGCAACGCGATCTACCTGCACTACCTTTGCGATCTACCAGTTGATGGCAATCGCATGGGCACCCCTGATGTAGACCATTTCACATGCCTCTGAATCTGTAGCTTTCTGTGAAACAAATGTCAGACCTTGAAGATGGGTGGAGATCAGTCATAGCTCTTGGCCCTGAGGGATCCTCTAACACCAGGGGTGTCCAAACATTTTTCAAGAAGGGCCAGATTTGATAATGTGAAAGTGCCCAAGGGTCAACAGTCCCTGATGACATTATTTTAAACAATAAAAAATGCATATAAATACACCATTATTTAATACTTTCATTTTCACACAGCAACAAAGTAACCAAATGAAAGCATTCAGATGGACAAACCACAATATATATAAGCTATCTGGATTTCTAACAGAAATTCAAAACATTCAGAAACTCTGTAATATAAAACTGGTCTGGTTCGAGAGCAGTGGTTGACATGCACAAAATTTCACATAGATGGATGTCACTTAGTCTTGATCTCAAGTGGTTCTTGTTAAGTTCATAACAGAGACAGTCTGCTGACACAAATATGTGGAGCCAAACAAGCTCAGCATTTTCTTTGCAAATGTTTGCATTTCTGGAAACCTGCCTTAATCTAGTCGCCTGTAAAAATACACAAGAGATGCATTATTTGCTGTCACACTGTAGCTTAATCAGCTCCAGTTGCAGATGAGGTGGAGCATCATCAGGGTCCACGTTGAAGGAACAGAAAAGCAATATGTCATTTTCAATTGTGGCAAAATCTCGAAAGCAGACATTAAACTCCCCAACAATGGATGCGATGACTGCTGCATACCTCTGTTTACATGCTGATATAGCTGGAAAACGTGTGGTGCAGGGCTCTGTTTGTGACAAGTTTCTTTGGAAAAGTTGCAGCTTGGTTGCAAAAGCCATGATGTGTGCATATAGTTGGCTCACTACTGCCTCTTGTCCTTGAAGGCTGAAGTTCATTGCATTTAAATGCTTTGTTATGTCAACCAAAAAAGCCAAGTCTGCCACCCATTCGGTGTCTGACAGTTCTTGTATCGGTTGTCCCTTTTCAGCCAAATATTGTCCAATTTCCCTTCTAAGAGAGAAAAATCGATGCAGTGCGGATCCCAACTTGGCCACCTCACATTGTTGTGGTATGTTACATCTCCATATTCAGCCTGGATGTTAAGCAGGAACTGCTGAAACTGGGGGTGGTATAGGGCAGCGTTTCTCAACCTTTAAGTATTTGCGACCCGAGTTTTCATAACAGTTTTAATTGCGCCCCCCTAACGTTTTTTTGAAAGGAGCCCACTAAAACCAATTTGTTCTTTTTTAATTAATATATCATAGATACATATTTTATTATACCTACTTAGCTTTTATCAACATGTATCTAACTCTATATTTATTTTTCTAGTATCAGAAAGTAGTTTAAGTTAATTTGTTTTGGTTTCAATAGATGCATTTTACATATTTTTGATTCTTGTTTTCTTTTTTTTCACATCTTCGCGCTCCTCTGTTTGTTACTTCACGCCCCCCTAGGGGGGCCCGCCCCACAGTTTGAGAACCACTGGTATAGGGCTTTAGAGCGAATTAAATTAATTACCTTCATAACATGATAAAGTCTTAGATGTTTAGTCCAAAGAATCTGCTGATGAATGATGCAATGGAGTTTAATAGCATTGCCTCATCTTCGCTGAGTTTGTTACAGCTCAGCATGGACAGTCTACTTCGTTCACCCACGCCATCAATAATAATCCCAGTAACTTTACTCCACGGTAGTTGCATATCATCAGCAGCTGAGCAAACAGCAAGGAATAAATTGTTTCCTGTTGTTTGGTCTTTAAGGCTTTAGAGGTCAAGCATCTCTGCTGTTATTTTCATGTTCAAAAAAATCAGCAACTGAGCAGTGTCTGATGCATCTGTGCTTTCATCGCAGACTAACGAAAAAAAAAAGAAAATCGATTGCCCTGTCTCCCATTTGTCACTTAACATCTGATGATAGCTCTTCAATTCTCTATGCCACAGTATTACAAGCTAGGCAAACATGAGCAAACTCTGTCGTCTTCTTGGGGCAAATGCTTTCTGCTATTTTCATAACACAGTCTTTAATAAGCTCACCTTTGGTAAAAGGTTGGCTGTGTTTAGCATTTATCATAGTCACTTCGTAGTTTACTTTTGTGATGTTTTCATCTGACCCTTGGGCCCACGTAAAGAACCACTGCTGTGTGGCTAAGCTATCTTGAAGTTTATTTACTATTTCAGCAATTTCACTCTCTAATAGCTTTTCGTATGCATTAGCATGTTTTGTCTCGTAGTGCCTCTTTACATTATATTCCTTAAACAAGGCAACAGTCTCATGACAAATTACGCAAACACAGTTGTTTCAGTTTTCAGTGAAAAAATATTGTAATTTCCTCCTCTCCTGGAAGCGGTGGCCTTCATGATCAATTTTCCTTTTTACTGTCTTGTATACAAAGAATAGGGAAAGTACTGTAATCGTCCAAAAATTCAATGTCGAGATTTTGATGAATCTCATTATATTAAACCTCCCTGACTTTCTCGTATATGAAGTATAGAGAAAATATATGAATCTTCCGAAAATTCCATTTCGAGATTTTGATGAATGTTGACATTTTAGACCTCCCTGAATCAGAAAATGTCATTTTTGGAATTATGTCTTTGTGTAAGAAAACATGATAAATTGAGTACGCTTTCACTTAGATCCACCAAATTTTGCATACAAATATTAGGTACAAAACGTAGATTTCTGTCAACTTTTGGGCTGTTTCTGCTAACTGGAAATGTGTTAAACAAGAACACATGGTGAGGCTGCACCTTTAGTTTAAATTTGAATTTCATTTGTAATAACGACTTAAGATTATTTTTGAGAATTTTGCCTAAAACATGCACAATGCCCTGAACAGCTTGATCATAGATGGGGATAAATTCCACTGTGAGGTGACCAGTTGATGTACCCTCAATTATCTGGTCTGAATGCGAAAAACCGGACTTTATTCACAACCTATATATATATCTCAGTTCGGAACTCAACAGGCTATTTAATTGTAACAATTGTCCTTTAATGGAGTCTGTTAGGAAGGATTATGATATTCAGAATGGTTAACCAATATCAAACTGTACTAGCTGTGATAAATGGCATCCTCACCCATCTGCAATGCCAATATAATAGACCGTGAGGCAGATTATATCCCAGCTACATTCTCCCCTGACATGCTAGAGAGCAGCATCCCTGGGCCTCTGTACCCATTTGGACACTGACAGAGTATACTAGGAACTGTAGTCACATAGAGCAGCCCTATTGATTTCTGCAGGTTCCGCCTGATGAAGTTGCTGGGACTTTTGCTTGACCCAGAAGTGATTCCTATGAGCTATGCCCCTGCAGCAGAAGTACTCCCAGGACCTGAATAAAAGGAGACGATCTGACTTATCCAGGTTAGTTGGAGTCAAGGCTAGAGGACAGACAAAGCTCTTCTTGGAGTAATGGAGTAGGAGAAGGAGAAAGAAGAAGAAAAGGGAAATGGAGAAAGAGAGAAAATAAAGAATTGTGTTTGTGCAACTGTGGGGAAAGAAGCCTTGTGTATGGCATTTGGCTGCAGTAAACCTTTTATTTACACCTGGGACTTGTGTCATTGTGGTTGTGTCTGGTGTTTGGGGTGCTGCTTTTGGCCCCTTTCTCATCCAGCACAAGAAAACACGATTTTTGCAGACACTGTCAATTAAGTAAAAAGGTGTACTGTTAATGGTCAACACTAATAACAGAAAAATAGCATACTGTATAGAACAATTACAGAGTAGATTAATGATAAATCATAGCGCCTCAATCACCCACCATACAAGCTATCAATATTTAACATGAATAATATATGGTATCATGCAAAGATTCAAAGCAAAACATCTGAATGGTTATATGTAGTCCAATGTTTCCTGTTGAATAACAGTCCAAACCAGTTTGCTTTACACAGTAGAATCAGCAGCACAATAAAGAATCTGAACAGTGTTACCCCTAGTACAAGAGGATAAGTTTGATTTACCATATGGTGAACACTCCAAACAAAGGCTAAACCTTACTTATGTAGCACAGGGTGTCAATTTGTGTAGGGGTTCACTTCAAGGTGGCCACCTCCATACACAAATGTTGATTGCATGAAGGTTGATGCGTTTCTGGTTGGCTTCAGTAGCTGAAACAACTTCTCCTTAATTTCTTAGTTGGTCTCCTTTTGTCCTCACTGCTAAATACAATTTTCCAGTGGAACGCGTGGACCTCTCCACCATCATGCTATCATGGTAAACCCATAATTCTAAACATAAACATTCTGCAAACACAAGTCCCTACCAAGTATGATCCTTTAGAAATATCTGCTGCCCCAAGTACCTACATGAATTCCCACAAATACCTTATAACAGAATAATATCTGTAAATATTGTTATAATTACAAAACAGAGTAAACCAATATTTAATAATATGTAGCCTTGCTATGTAATCAGCCATCTATTTCAAATTATTACAGTAACTAAAGAAGTTACCAGTCACTTATCTTTAAAGACTTGTTATTGTACAGGGTAGGTGTGCAGTTGTATATATTGGCATATTGCTTTATGTATACCAGCATATTTGTGCACTATAATATTGTTTTCTACTTGTATTTGCAGTAAAATGTTGTCATGGAGTCATACAGCATATACTGTACTGCTGTTTTTGTGTCTGTGGCTATAGCACGAAAGAACTACAATGCATGTCCAAAGGTTTGTACACTTCTTGTATTTGAGCCACACCAATTGCTACACGGTACATAAAATCAATAATACTGCCAGTCTTTACTGGCAAAAATTGACAAATGAATGGGTCATAAAGATGTGCACTATAATTTTCAACATTGCACTGCCATAGAATGCCACCTTTCCAACACGTCAGCTTGTCAAATGTCTGCCCTTTTACAGCTGCTCTAGTCAACTGTTTCTGTGAAGGTTGTAAAAAGAATTCACTCAACACACTTAAAAAGGTTTGGGGCAGCCACCCGTATATTATTCCTGGCTGCAAAAGGGTCTTTGTATAATACAGAGATGTTCTCTATATTGTGTCCAAAACAGAACTGAAGAAGAGTTGACAAGATGGCAGCTTTAAGAGATAGGACAGTAAGTGATGTAAGGGGACCGGAAGTGATGTTTCTTCATTAGTCAGCTGTAACTGGAAGTGATATTCTTCTAGGCACCGGAACCGGAAATGACATCATCTGTTTTAAATCAGACAGGTTTTCCTGCGGCTGGTCTGTGAAGATAACAGGAGAAGGTTTAGTGCACCCCACCACCCCCTGGCCTGGCGTGGAATTACCTTTGCTTGGTCCATACAACATCTTCCTAGTTGCACGTGTGTGACAAGGTGAAACATCTTGGAGCAATAACAGATTAGCTGTGAAGTGTTGGGCCACACAAGTAAAAATGATGGGACCACAGAGTATTTAAGCATGAAGTATACAAAAAGAGCCTTTCTTCAGTTTCAACACCCAGTTCCGAGTTTTCCACTGTCTTGGAGCAACGTCAACATAAGTACTGTTCCTTGGGACCTCCTCAAAATGGGTTTCCATGGACAAGCATCCTCACAACAAACATGCACATTTGAAAATGTCAGCTTAAGCGGTGCAAAATACACCACCATTAGTTTATGGAGCAGTGAAGAAGTCTTCTCTGAAGTGATAAATCAAGATTGAATCAAGCTTCATCATCTGGCAGTCTGAGGTGTGTGAATGTGGTAGTGTGCGACCCCACACGTTACCAAATTTAAGTTAAAGGAACTTTAAGCTTAAAGCACTGTTATACTAAAGGTATGGCAGCATAAAGGAAGTGTGCTTACTGTTTGTGTGTTGAAGGTGCAGCCGCAGGAACGCGGGGCCATCTAGTGGGTGAGCGCTGTGAGGCGCATTGTGTCTGAGCAAATGTGGAGCTGGTATAATGGCCAGTACGGGCTCCACCACACATTTGTTTGTGTAAACAGGATTGAGTCAGAGATGGGGATCCTGTATTGTGATTTTACTTACTGGTGAGTCGGCCACTGGTGTGCTTGAGCTCAGCATAGCTGTTGGTCATCCAGAGGGGGCATACACGCATGACCGACATGGGTTCGATTTTAAATACAAGTTTGCTCGGGGCGTGTCACAGTATGTGGTGTGAAGGTGCTAGAGTCTACCTGGATAGGTGCGTGGGGTCGACCGGGTGGCATATTGGCTGGACAATCTTGCCGGTTATATTTAAGGAGTTGCTGGCCAACAGGGGTTGTCAGTGGACCTAAAGGTGAGGTAGGATTAAGCACTGCTGTGCAATTGGAGGAGCAGTTGTGATTTTGGCGGCTTTAAATATATATATTGTGATGTGTCTTGCCATTGCATGGGCTGTAAGGAGTGGAAGCAGTGTTAGGGTGGAGTATTGGGGGAACACTGTTTGTAAGGACTTGGGGCACCTCCCTAGAGAGAGTGTTAAGTGACAGGGATCCGGGTTAATTAACGGTGTGTGAAGAAAAGGGAAGGTGGTGACTGGAAGTGATAGTTGGGGGGCTGGAGCAAAAGGAAGACAGCATCAGGTGGTGAAAGGAAGTGAACGGTTTAAGAGAGGTAGCTAGGATGAAGGTGAATTGTCTTTGTTATTTTGGAGGTGTCCCCGTGACCCAGACAACGGGTGGCAGTAGGGCACTGTTTATATCACAGCATATTCAATAAAAAGCCAGTGGCCATTTGGAAGACTCCCCCAGACAAGCTACTCCTGAGTGTGTAATATATATATATATATTAGGACTGTCAAAGTTAATGTATTAATAACCCATGTGGGTTTTGTATTTACTTTGTTTTCTGAAAGGCTATGCTTATACGTTATTCCATTTTAAAATCGGGTTTCCAGTAATGTACGGCATTGTGCCTGCCAACATTTCTCCCAATGCTTATCAGTACCTGCAAAAAATTGGATTGATCATAAAAAAAGAATGGGGAATCTTTTAGTCACTGTGCATTAAACTGGTACATTTTTTGTGTCAGATAATGAGACATTTAGTGGCAGGATCAAACCACCTCACATGACACAACAGTAGTAGCGCAGAGTCTAACTTGGATTGGGATGGGGCTTGCCATCCTCTACTCATTGCCTATTCTCTTCTGTGAATGTTGTGATATTACATTACAGTACACCCACAAAGAATGTTTTTTAATTGCAAATTTGATTAAAAAAAAAACTGTCACACTGTTCAGACATAATAAAGTCCAGTTATAGTTAAGTATGACTATCTCTATGTAATCCTCAAGTCTATCTTACAGCTGTTTTGGTATTTTTTTATGTGTGAGTGAATACAAATGCATACAAGGCCCTCACAATTTAATTTATATTGAATTTATCTGGGGAGATACTTTACTGAAATACTTGGAGAAGTTTGTTTTATGTTCAGTGGTGCTGCCCGCTTTATGCCATCTTAGGTGATGGAGAGTTCATTATCTGTTTTACAATATAAGCCCAATTGTTTCTTTTCTATGTTCAGCATCGTACAGCCCTAGAGTATGAGTGAGTAAAGCCTCCTCACAGTTGAAGTTTTGTCTTTTTTTCCTCTTGTTCCAGTTACCTGAATACGTGAAGTACATTTATGTGCCCTTATATTGTGTCCATTCTTATTAATATGGTCTGATTGCGCTTAAAAATCTTTGTGGTAAACATTAAGTATACTTATTTGCTTTTTGGATAGTTTTGATTTTGGCATTAGTGCAATTGTTTTTTTTCTTCTTGTATATACACACACTTGATTTTTTTCTATTGGAGTGTGTGTGTAATTTTTATATATTTTGCACTGTTTTTGTAAATACACCATATTTTTCCTTTTTTTTTTTGCTTTTACTTATTTCTGAAGAAGTGTCAGTGCTGAAGGACTGTGCCTCAAAGCCCGCCTGTCAGTACTGCGTTTTTGTTGTACAGCACTCTTATAAATAAACTTGCACCTTTCACCCTTCAATTTTTGTCTGTGTCTCATCTCCCCACTGATCCTGTTCGCTTCATAAACTATCAGATGTCCAGAGTGTAGGCTGGGGCCACTTTCCCTCTCCACACAATATCACAAGTGAATTTAGATTTGGCGTGAACCAGGAGAAAATCTAGAATGTCAACTATAAAGTTTGGTCAAGGAGGAATATTGATCCAGGGATGTTTTTAATTCCAGTGAGGCTGCAGCATAAAACAAAGTTCTAGAAGGTAATGTGCTTCTAACTTTATGGCAGTCTGGAGAATGCCCTTTCCTGTTTCAGCATGACTGTGTCCGTTTGCACAAAATGAAGTTCATGCAGAAATGGTCTGCTGGAATACACTAAGCCCAGACCTCAACCCAAAGAACAGTTTTGAGATGAATTGGAATGCTGACTGTGACACAGGCAACATCATTACCCAAGCAAACTAATGCTTTTGTGGCTGAGTGGAATTCCTGAACCCAAGTTCCAAAATCTAATTGAAACCCTTCCCAAAGGAATGGAAGCTGTTATAACAGCAAAGTGGGTACCAACTGTATATTAATGTCTATGATTTTGGAATGAAATGTTCAAAAACAGATATAAATGTTATATTTCAAGTTAAGGAGCTGGATGTCCAAAGAAGATTTCATTTACCGATTTCCCTAAAAGAACAAAAAAGATAAACTTGGATACCATGTGCTGCCACTAATCACTTAGGTGGGAGTTAGGGCTCGTTTATACTTCATGCTCAGAACGTGTATGCGCACGCATCATGGCTGCCACGTGTTCCTAGCATTCATTTGACACATCCTCTGAGCACATCCTCAGAAATAAACACGATATGTGTGTGTGTGAGTTGCAGTACCAGCAAAAAGTCGGGGGCACAGTGTGATAAAAGTTGGAATGTGACGTCAGAGTCTCTGTTTACTATCTACATATGACAGAAAGCCACTTTGAGGATCCTACGGGATTGATGTGCGCGCTTCGATGTTTGATGAATGGTTGGATGTGGTGAAGCAAAATGCCAACATACAAATGCATTTGTGGTGCTTTTATATTCAATCATCCCATATTCCCGATTGTAAGGACAGAATATATTTTAAAAGTCTCACATACCATGTTTTGTGCCGTCTTTTTTTTCTGGGGCTTCCTCCTGACCTGACAGCAGTGGCAAACAGCAATAGATCACCACACAGAACATATTAAATGTATGATATTCCAACTCTCTGCACATTTATAATCCTTAGATTTATACTTGATATCACTTTCATGATGAAATGCATTAAAGTATGTACAGTATATTACATTTTACACATAAATTGTTAACTTAGTTTAAATAATGAATACTGTTAAATTACACATATGGGGGCGGCGTGATAGTGCTGCTGTCTCGCAGGGAGTCACGTCGCTGGTATTCCCTACCTGGAGTCTGCGTATTTTCCTGCTGGGTTTCCTCAGTGTACTCCAGTTTTCTTCCAAAGATATACAGATTTGGTGACACCAAAATGAAGCTAGTATATGTGAGTGCTTGTATTCACCTTGCAATGAGCTGATGCCCCGTCCAGCGATTGTTTCTGCCTCGTGTCTAATGCTTGCTGGAATGAACACATCCCTGAATTGATGGATTTAATCATTAAACATCCTTTTCAGAGATATTGCAGTAAGGTGTCATCGGAATTTAATGGGTATTCCAGGCATTTCACAACACAGCAAAGCCAAACCTGTTCTCACCATGATAATATCTCGCACTGCCACCTGGTGGATTCTTCCAGATTTACGTAAAGTACAAATACAAATAGTAAAACACTTGCGTAGCAGTAGTGTCCACTGGATCATGCGTAGCGTGAAGTATAAACCTGGCCTTACTGGACTCCAGCCAGCACTTCCTTGGCTCACTTATAAATGAACGATTTGGCCCCAGGGTCTCCATCTAATACTCCTATAATGTGATCTGATGTCCAGGAACTATTATGGCCTCTTGTCATTTTAGAGGAATATGTTTTATCCCAGGTCTTCTCTCTCTCTCCCCTACATTCCTTTTACCAAAATAGAGCTATGTACTTCTTCCAGCCACATAAACGTACACACATTCAATTTAGAAAAGCTAATAAAGCCTTTCTTTGCACTATGAATAGAAAGAAGAGAAGGACATGAAAATCTCCACAAAGATGTAATCCCAATCGTGATTCAAACCCAGGCTTAGCCACCTTATCCCTTTCCATTTCTCCTTCATAGAAAATTCATCTTTATTTCAATAAAATAAATCTGTCTCTCTCTACACATGTATGCTAGGTGCATAAAACTGATTAAAGAGAGACCTTTTATGAATGCATTTGGAACTTTGTGGAATACAATAAAATGTCTCCCTTCACTTTTAAACCCCTGCATGGAAGTTCTTATATTTGTCACTCCCGATGAGCATGTAGTTCTAAATTATGGTTGCAGAGGTACTGAATTTTACAGTGAAGTGCCTTCTTTCTTAAGTAAAATAGCCCTCTACCTCCTTTTGTCATGCAAATTTAAAGTGGCATGAAAACCTTTTGATAATAATTGCACTGAGTGAAGCACACTTTAGGAATTTCATTATTATTATTATGAAACGAAAAGTCTCATTTTGTATTTTTGATTTTTCTGATATCCCTATTGGAAAGTAACATTATATGCAATTTGTTTTCATCTGGAAGCTGTGTTTTGATAAAACTGCTACTTGCAGTCACTCAAGTCTGCAGTATATCTTAAATCTGTCTGTAATGTGTTCTTGTAGATAACTTTAAGAAATAGAAATATTTCTCCACTGCCATAAAATTTTGTAGAAGATTCATTTAACTGCTCATATTCTTATCAGTGAGTTAAAGATCATGAAGATTTAATAAACTGTTTGATGTACTTAATTAGCATGTCACCGTGCAACATATATAAATACATATATATAAATTGTATAAGAATGAGTCTCCAGACATCATAAAGGTTTGGGGGAGCCACCTTATATTATATCCCAGCTGCAAAAGTTTTTGAAATTTCGAACAGTGATATTCACAAGACTCGGTCCATAACAGAACTGACTCTTTGGAGATAAGATGGCGTTTTTAAGGGCTGGGGAAGAAAATGATGTCATCTATGCCGGAAGTGATGTCATCAGAGGTGCCAGAAGTGACATCTTCAGAGGTCCCGTGGCCGGAAGTGACATCATCTGAGGTGAGATTTCCCGGGAATGGTCTGCAAGAAACTGAGAGAGATAGTCAGCACACCCTGCCACCCCCTGGTCTGGTGTAGTATTACAGTTACCCAGGCCCTTTAGCTGTCTCCTACTCACACGTGTGTGACAATATATATTGTGAAAGAATGAGTCTCAACACTCTTAAAAAGGTTTGGGGCAGCCACCCGTATATTGTTCCTAGCTGCAAAAGGATTATTTTGATACAGCACTGTTGCTTCTTTGAGTTCCACACTGAACTGCTTGAGTTAGCCAAGATGGAGGCTTTTATATCTTGTAGCCCGGAAGTGACGACAGTCTGGGTGCCGGAACAGGAAGTGACGTCAGTCTAGGTGCCGGAACAGGAAGTGCCATCAGGTCAGGCAGGTTTTCCCATATTTGATCTGCAGAAATAACAGACAAAGGTTTAGAGAACCCCACCACCCCCTGGCCTGGCAGATAATCACCTTCACTTGGCCCCTTCAGCTCACTCCTAGTCGCACGTGTGTGACAATATATATATCTATAATAATAAAAGGCAAAACCTTCACTGACTGACTGACCGACTGACTCACTGACTGACTGACTGACTCACTGACTCATCACTAATTCTCCAACTTCTCGTATAGGTAGAAGGCTGAAATTTGGCAGGCTCATTCCATACAGATTCCTTACAAAAGTTGGGCAGGTTTCATTTTGAAATTCTATGCGTAATGGTCATAACTGGAAGCTATTTTTCTGCATATACTGTAATGGAGTTGAGCTCGAAAGCCGTGGGGGGGCGGAGTTTCGTGTGACATCATCACGCCTCTCACGTAATCACGCAGTACGTAGAAAACCAGGAAGAGCTCCAAAAACCGCTGAAGAAAACATACATTATATAATTAAGATGGCAGCGAAACAATTAAAAGCGAGCGAGTGACATATAAAACTATATTCAGTGGCTCACATGAACTGACGTGCGCAGACAAAAGCAACAGTTCCAAAGAGTGCTGAACAAAAACCGAATTACACTGCTACGCTCAAATAGACAAACCACACGCCGTGGCGCAATAGTAGAGGCCTCGCCTCTAGCACCGGCATCCGAGGTTCGATTCCTGCACTGAGTATGTACGTGTGCTTCCCGATTTATTTTAGCCTCGCATCCCCTTGGTTTGAGACGTATGAAAAAATATGCGGTTAACGCAGAAAGACAGATCACCAATTGAAGCTTTATGAATAATGGATACTTTATTCGCGATCAATGATTGTTTTGGTAAAGCCATACTCAGTGTATTCATTAGATGAACGGTAAAAAAGTAAGAGCGAGGGGAAGGTAACTTATTGAGGCACACAGGCAAAACCACAATAGCACGTGGGCGCGATGTACTGTAGTGCGAGTCAACTCGATCTGAATTGCGCGATCACATTTGAAAAAAAGATATCTTTTCAAGTTCTATTTAGTCCATATGTGTCAAACTCAAGGCCCAGGCCACATCCGCCCGCGTGTAATTATATCCGCCCGAGATCATTTTATATATTATTTTTATTAATGGCCGGGGATATGAAGCGCTGGTAACACAATAAACTACAGATCCCATAATGCAGCGCTTCAGCTGCCTTGCCGAACACTTACGCGTTAATCAAGTCTAGCTTATGATGCTGCAAGTTATTGCGAAGCTAGCCCACACGATGCCAAGAGAAAAGGTGATTCTGAACATAGAGCCTTTAAAAACCGATGGGAGGCTGAGTATATGTTTACTGACATTGCCGGTAAACCCGTGTGTCTCATTTGTGGAGCTAATGTGGCTGTAATTACAGAATTTAATCTAAGACGGCACTATGAGACAAAACATCAAGATAACCTGAAAGACCTGAATGCAATGCACAAGATACAGAAAGCAGAAGAGTTAAAGAAGAATCTGACACTTCAGCAGACGTTTTTACCGTGCAAAATCACAAAGTGATTTCAAGTGAAGCTACTTTTATGGGAGACACAAATGCACCAGTGCAACTTGCCCCACTTTCCCTGTTGCCAAGTAATGTTGAACCAAGTCGGCACAACGGTGTTCCCAAATTCGCACTTTGCTGATAAACTGAGCGCACTGCGCACTGAGTTCACACGGCGCTTTGGTGACTTTGAAGAACAAAAAAAATTTTGAGTTGTTTCGCAACCCATTTGCCGTCGATGTGGAAACTGCACCTGTGCAGATTCAGATGGAGGTGATTGAGCTGCAGTGTAATGGCACACTGAAGGCAAAGTACGATACTGCACGCCCGCACAGTTTATTCACTCCATTCCCGCAAAATGCTCAGCTCCATCTACATGCGGCTCCAACCTTGTGCATGTTTGGTAGCACATATCTGTGTGAGAAGCTCTTCTCAGTCATGAAGACTAACAAAACAGCACACAGGAGTCGCCTCACTGATGAGCACCTGCAGTCCATCCTGAGAATCTCCACAACACAGAACCTCACACCAAACAGAAACAAACTTGTTGCCAAAAAAAGATGCCAGGCTTCCAGCTCTGATAAAATGACATACATACATACATGCAAAGACAACTGAATGATTTGATTTGTTATTGCTGAAAAGAACTAATTTTATTTATATTTCCAGGTTTTGTTATGCACCATGTTCATATTTGAATTTGTATAATTTTGACAGGATATATTTTTATGGAGAGCAAAATCTTTTGGGATATTTAAAATTGAAGTTAATTTTTTATATAAAATTACATAAGAGTAAAGAAATTTAAATGTTTGTTCTTTTAACATTTACTTTATTTCTAACTTGTATAATTTAGACAAGATATATTTTTATGGAGAGCAAAATATTATAAGTTATTTAAGGTTTGAGTTGATTTATTCCGGAATAATATTTTGTCGACTAAATAAAAATTCCTTCTATTTAAAATTTAAATAGAACTTGAACAGATACGATAGTTCATAATATCCAGGCAGACTTGCACGTAAGAGCGGGAGTCATCCGTTTTAAAAAACAGCGTATTGCACTGATACGAAATAGCCTGCCCATTTAATTATTTAGGAATGGATAAATAAATTAAGATTTTGTACAAATAATGTTTTTAATTTTTCTTCCTTCATGGATTCTGGCACCCCCAGCAACAGTTGCTTGCACCCCAAAGACTGTATGTATATATATATATATGTGTGTGTGTATATGTATATATGTAGATATGTATGTATATATATGTTTATATATATGTGTGTGTATGTATATGTATGTGTGTATATGTAAATATATATATATATGTACAGCTATATATATTTGGATGTATGTGTATATATGTATGTATGTATATCTATACTAATAAAAGGCAAAGCCCTCACTCACTCACTCACTCACTCACTCACTCACTCATCACTAATTCTCCAACTTCCCGTGTAGGTAGAAGGCTGAAATTTGGCAGGCTCATTCCTTACAGCTTACTTACAAAAGTTGGGCAGGTTTCATTTCGAAATTCTATGCCTAATGGTCATAACTGGAAGGTATTTTTCTCCATTAACTGTAATGGAGTTGAGCTGCAATGACGTGGGGGCGGAGTTTCGTGTGACATCATCACGCCTCCCACGTAATCACGTGAACTGACTGTCAACGCAGTGCGTAGAAAACCAGGAAGACCTCCAAAAGCGCTTAAGAAAACATGCATTATATAATTGAGAAGGCAGCGAAACAATAAGAAGCGAGCGAGTGACATATACTACCATATTCATGAGTGCTGCTACCTCGGAAAGAAAGCAAGGTGTAAACCTAAACTTTAAATTAAGTTCATAGACAGGCTACCGCTGGCGTTTCACATGCCCACAGGTAATGCGGGATACAAGTTTAATGAGAGGACGAGGATATAAACGAGAGTTTTGATCACTTTGTAACTAAGTTAAAATTGTAGGTGAAGGGGTGTGCTTATGCAAATTCCGAGACTGTGTTTGTGGGGATTGACAGTTAAGGCGGGTGGGGGAGTTACGTCATCATCTCCCCGCCCATTCATCTCATTTCACTCTGAGCTGAGCTCTGCGGCTAACGCCGTCTTCCGAAGCAACTTCGTCAGACTGCCACCAAATACTCACAGAAAAATCCACAAGTTAATACACACGCTCTCTAGAGTTTCTCCACACTGAATCCTCAGGCACTACTTACAAAAGGTTACATTGACAATCGTGTTACGTTATTTTTAAAATCTTTCCTTTTCTTAGCACAAGCACAGCTGAGAAGCTTGATGCATGTGCTCCATAACGTTAAAAATAATGCATTTAATCACACTTTGCATTACAAGCAAAGGGGAGCTTTTGTCAATGCATGATTTCCTGGTACACCGATTACATTGATCAGCGCATCCCGATTCATTTTACCCTCGCACCACCTTAGTTTGAGAAGAAGTATGAAAAATATGAGGTTAACACAGAAAAACATCACCAATTCAAGCTTTATGAATAATCGATTCGCCATCAATAATTGTTTTGGTAAAGCCATCCTCCTTCCATTTTATAATTTTTCCGCCATTAGCCATGATTAAATGAACGGTAAATAAAGTAAGAGCAAAGCCAGCGTGACTTATTTAGGCAGGCATATATATGACAGCAACACTCATGACAATGTCAATCATGTTACGTTATTATTAAAATGTTTCCTTTTCTTTTCATTACTTCTTTAACACACTACTTCTCCGCTTGAGGCGGGTATTTTGCTATATATATAATATATGAATGACCTCCAAAGAGCGCTGAGACTTTTGATATCATGAGCGTGTGTACAAAAGGGGTCTCCTGCCCAGCAAAAGTCGAGCAGCCAGCGCGCATATAGCTGTGCCGGCCTTTGAGACGCTGACTGCGCTTCTGCTTTAAGTCAAAGTGAGCACTTTTAATTTTTTTCATCCTCCCCCTGTGCTATAGCCCAGACAAGTGCAAACACAGGACCCCTTTTCTACACCACGGCAAAATAATATTAAGGCGATTCACACTTTCTTTTGCACGTATACGATTATGAGGTCCTAAACTCGGATTATGAATTCACGCACACGAGTGCAGGACTGACAGTGCCATCACAGCCGATTAATGGCGGGGCGTCTCACCAGTCTACACAAGACCGACGCGACTGTCCCCAAAAGGCGATCATAACGTCAGCGAACACATCTCTCTATACTATATAAAAGAAAAGGCAACTTTCCTTTCTTTACACCTTTTTTCCTTTTATGCCAAACCAAAGCCTTTCTCTCTTAACACTGCAGAGGACACAAAACTAATTTTCTTTAAATGCCGGTAAGGCACATTACCAGAGGCACAAATTTGAACGTTCACATAGAAAATGTAATTTCTATACCACAGCCGTCATGTAGCGCCTTTCAAAAGGGATCTACTACCGAGAGATGATCCATATACATTTTAGCTGCTGTTAGTTACTTACCTGTTGTGTTACACCGTCTTTAAAATGTAGTTTACCCACAACCACTCCAGTAGTGCTCAATGTACCTGTACTTCTTGAAACGTTATTGTTTTACTGTTTAATAACTTATACACTATATTTTATTATTTTTCCCTTGCACTCAGTGACCAAAGCTATACACACACATATAGACACATACAAATATACACACAGGTATATATATATATACACACACACACACACCCCTATCTAGATTATATATATATATATACACACACACACACACACATACATACATATATATAATTTGTGTGTGTGTATGTATGTATGTGTGTGTATATATGATATAGATAGGTATGTATATATATATGTGTATATGTAGATATGTATATATATGTAGATATGAAGATATGTATGTGTATATATATATATATATATATATATATATATGTATGTATGTATGTATGTATGTATGTATGTATGTATGTGTGTGTGTGTGTGTGTGTATATATATGACAGCAGCAATCCAAGCTGTGAGAAAACAGTAAAAAGGAGGCGTGTCAGGCGTGTGGTACATTTTCTGATGCAGCTAGACGAAAATAACTTTGTGACGCTGCCACCAAATACACAAAACAATTACTTTGACAATCATGTTACATTATATTTAAAATGTTTCCTTTTCTTTTTCATAACTTCTTTAACACATGACATCGCTGTGAAGCGGGTATTTTGCTATATATATATATATCACAGCGACACTCATAACAGTGACAAAACAATTACATTAACAATCATGTTATGTTATTTTTTAAATTTTTCCTTTTCTTTTTCGTACCTTCTTTAACACACTATTTCTCCGCTGCGAAGCACGGGTATTCTGCTAGTATATATATATATGTATGTATATATGTGTGTGTGTATATATATATGTGTATATGTGTATATGTATATATGTATGGATATGTATATATATATGTTTATATGTGTGTGTGTATATATATATATATATATATATATATATATTGTCACAAAACGAGACAAAGACAGAAAAAGGTTTGGGGCAGCCACCCATGTAATTTGGTATCCTGGCTGCAACGCTGCTTTTTTTCAAATACCAGCACTGAAGTGCTTACAACAGAGTCCAAAACAAGACTGTCAGAGAAGGGAAAAGGGAAGGCTTTTAAAGGGGGAGGCAGGAAGTGAGGTCATAAGGATTGGGCACGTGTTCATCTTTCATTGGATTAGTCCCGGATGTGACATCAGGGGGGCCGGAGCTGGCAAGGTCTGTCTCCATTGGCTCGGTCCCAGAAGTGACGTCCAGAGAGACAGGTGGAACCTCCCGGGTTAGGTCTACAGGGAAGTGAGAAAGAGAGTTAGTGCGCTCTGCCACATCCCGGCATGGCTCAGAACTGCCTTCACTCGAGCCCTTTAGCTGCCTCCCATGCGCGCGTGTGTGACAATATATATATATGACAGCAACACTCATCACTCACAACAGTGACAAAACAATTACATTGACAATCATGTTACGTTATTTTCAAAATGTTTCCTTTTCTTTTTCATTGCTTCTTTAACACACTACTTCTCCTCGGCTGGTATTTTTATATATATATATATATATATATATATATATATATATATATATATATATATATATATATATATATATATATATATATATGCCAGCAACACTCATGACAACAATTACATTCTCAATCATGTTACGTTATTTTTAAAATGTTTCCTTTTCTTTTTACTTCTCCGCTGCGAAGCGTGGGTATTCTCCTAGTATATATATATATACATACACACACACACACAGACACATACATATATATATACACTGTGTACACTATATATATATGTGTGTGTGTGTATCCATCCATCCATTATCCAACCCACTATACACGGGGTTCTTCTGGAGCCAATCCCAGCTAACATAGGGCGTAAGGCAGGAAACAAACCCTGGGCAGGGCGCCAGCTCACTACAGAGGACGCACACACACAGCACACACTTGGAACAATTAAGAATGGCCTATACACCTAACCTGCATGTCTTTGGACTGTGGGAGGAAACTGGAGGAAACCCACGCAGACACAGGGAGAACATGCAAACTCCATGCAGGGAGGACACAGGAAGCGAACCCGGGTCTCCTAACTGCGAGGCAACAGCGCTAGCCACTGTGCCACCGTGCCACCTGTGTGTGTGTGTGTGTGTATATTAGTTGTCAATGAAAAAATTCTAAATAAATGAATAAATATTTGAGAAATAATAGAAATCAAACATCTACAAAACTTTAAACCTTATTGGGTGAAATAGTTCCTTATGTTTCCATTGATAAATAACAATAAATATTGGATATACCCAAAATATAACCATGTAAAATTCACCAACAGCTCTTCCCATACTATAGAAATGTCAGAATACATGGAAAATGTGTCAATAGATGAAGGATATAGCCTCAATGTGTCAGATGGTCCCATACACCCTCATCTACCACAGTGTTTAACAATAATGAAGGGAATTAGTACAGTCAATTGAGACTGTTACTTTAAAATGAGTTCAACAAGAACACAGGGATGCAATTAGAAATCTGTTAAGGGTTTCGCAAAAACATTAGGAAGTTTTTCTTCAAACAGAGAACCACTGACACATGGAATAAGTTCCAAAGTAGTGTGACAGACAGTAGGACTTTTGGGACCTTCAAAGCTAGACTTGATGTTATTTTGGTGGAATTAGGTGAATAGGACAGGTGAGCTTTGTTGAGATAAATGGCCTGTTTTCAATTTAATCTTTCTAATGTTCTAAAGCCTGCAGTAAAGCAGGAGGCAATCAACTCCCTAACACCCAAGCAGGATAGACCTTCAGTTTGTAAACAATATGTCTGTAGCCAAGAAAAATGATTATAAAATGGTATAGCCTGTGATAAAAAATGTTCCATTTTGATCATTTTCATATATTGAACTGTTGTACAGGTAACTTTTCATTTGTTACATTTTTCATATGCATAAATCACTGTGCCCTGTAATGGACAAGCACTCAGTGCTGCCGAAAAAGGTTCAGACAGCTTCAAACTCTGAATTAATTGAATTGGTTTTGAGAATATATGTGTGTAAATAATTACTATATGTATACTATCTGGCAAAAAAGTTTACTAAATGAACACCTGACCATCAAACCTGTTTGAGCCGATGGGCATTCTATTCTAAAACCATCTGCATTAATATCAAGTTGGCCTCAGGTTTGCGGCTATAGCAGCCTGTTCTGGGAAGTCTTTCCACAAGATTTTAAAGTGTATTTCTGGAATTTGTGCAGATTCAGCCAACAGGACATTTTTGAGGCCAGGTACTGATGTTGGATGAGAAGACCTGGTTCACATTCCAATTCATCCTAAAGGTATTCAGTGGGGTTGAGGTCAGGGCACTGGGCATTTCACTTAAGTTCTTCTACTCCAAACGCGTTAAACCTTGTCTTTATGGATCTAGTTTTGAGAATAGGTGCACAGTCATGGTGGAACAGAAAAGGGCCTTTCCCAACCTTTTGTCACAAAACTGGAAGCACAATAATGGCCTAAAATGTCTTCTTATGCTGTAGCATTATCAGTACCCTACACTGGAACCAAGGAGCCCAGCCCAAATACTGAAAAAGGGCCACAGTCCATTACTTGTCCACCACAAAACTTTACTGTATTCACTACGCAGTCCAAAAGGTAGCTTTCTACTGGTATCCACCAAACTCAGATTTGTCCATCAGACTACCAGATAGAAATGAGTGTTTCATCATTCAAGAGAACGTGTTTACTGCTGCAGGATCCAAAGATGGCATGGTTTGCACCACTCCAGCCAATGCACAAAGTAATCTTAGGCTTGCATTTGGCCATGGAAACTCATTTTATGCAGCTTCCAAAGCACAGCTCTTGTAATGATGTTGCTTCCAGAGGCAGACTGGAACACTGTTGTGAGTGAAACAACAGAGGATAGGTAATTTTTCTATGTGCTTTGTCACTCAGTGACCCCGCTCCGTGAGTTTGCGTGACCTGTCACATTGTGTCTGAGCTGTTGTCACTCCTAGACACTTCCACTTCACATTAATAGCACTTACTGTTGTTGCTGTTGACCCTCCGCAGAGCAGAGTGGCATAGGAGGTGGGGAAGAGAGAGAGAGCAAGGAGGCGGGCAGCCTTTATTGCCAATCCCTTTGGTTTTACGACACAACTGCTAGGGGATAAGTGCAGTGGGCATCTTGAGTGTTCATCGGAGGAAGTGAAGCGCTTCCTCCAGGACACATTGAGCGATCCTAGGAGGGATCAAGATCTCGATGCCAATAAAGCCATCATCAACCCTGCCCTCCCAATAACAGCATTCAAGCTGGGGGAGCCAAGTCTGAAGGAGGTAGAGGAGGTCATCAAGGCAGCCCGATCAGCTTCTACTCCAGGCCCGAGCGGCGTACCATGCCTTGTCTATAAGCGCTGCCCTGCGCTTCTCCAGCACCTATGGAAGAACTTGAAGGTGATCTGGCGAAGAGGGAAAGTTGCTGACCAGTGGAGGTGTGCTGAGGGGGTATGGGTCCCTAAAGAGGAGAATTTCAGGAACATCGACCAGTTCCGAATGATCTCCCTGCTGAGTGTAGAAGGTAAGGTATTTTTCAGCATCATTTCCAAAAGACTGACAGAGTTCCTCCTAAAGAATAACTAAATCGACCCCTCTGTTCAGAAGGGGGGGGGGTTCCTGGAGTCCCTGGCTGCCTGGAGCACACAGGTGTGGTAACTCAGCTGATCAGAGAGGCTCACGAGAACAGAGGCAACCTTGCTGTGTTGTGGTTAGACCTGGCCAATATATATATGGATGATCTAACCATCACAACAACATCGGTCCCAGGGAGCAGGTGGATCCTACAAGGTCTTGAGAGACTCATCACATGGGCAAGGATGAGTTTTAAGCCTTCCAAGTTAAGGTCCATGGTGCTGAAGAAGGGGAAGGTGACTGATAAGTATCGATTTGCTATTGCAGGAACAGTCATCCCATCCATCACAGAGCAGCCAGTCAAGAGTTTGGGGAAAGTCTTTGACTCAAGTCTGAAAGACACAGCTGCCATTCAGAAATTCACACAGGAGCTTGGGACATGGCTCACCATAGTAGATAGGTCTGGCCTGCCTGGTAGGTTTAAAGCCTGGATCTATCAGCATTCAATCCTGCCCCGGGTCCTATGGCCTCTGCTGGTATATGCATTCCCATTTTCAACAGTTGAGTCCTTTGAAAAGAAGATCAGCAGCTTTCTTCGGAGGTGGTTGGGACTCCTACGCAGCCTCACCAGCGCAGCACTGTATGGAACTAGGAACATCCTGCAGCTACCATTTAGAGGCCTCACGGAAGAATTCATGGTAGCACGCAACAGAGAAGTCCTACAGTACAGGAACTCAAAGGACTGTAAGGTGTCAGCAGCTGGCATTGAGGTGAGGACAGGCAGGAAGTGGAGGGCGGAGAAGGCTGTGGAGGTGGCAGAGTCACGCCTGAGACAGAAGGCTCTGGTTGGCACTGTGGCAACAGGTAGAGCAGGTCTGGGCTACTTCCCAAAGACCCAGGTCGGCAAAGCCCAGAGCAAGGAGAGAATCCATATACTCCAGGAAGAGGTCCGAGCAGGGGTGGAGGAAGAGAGAGTGAGCAGGGCAGTAGGACGCCGGCAACAGGGTGTGTGGACAAGGTGGGAGAGCACTCTCCAGCGTAGGATCACATGGTCGGACATCATGCAGGGAGATTTCTTTCGTGTCCGGTTCCTGGTGCAGGCGGTCTACGATGTCCTGCCAAGTCCAGCAAACCTCCACGTCTGGGGAAAGAGCGAGACACCATCTGCCCACTTTGTTCAGGAAGAGGCTCTCTAGAACATCTACTAAGCAGCTGTCCTAAGGCATTGGCAGATGGACGCTACCGGTGGCGCCATGACAAGGTGCTCAAGGCAGTTGTTGAAAGCTTGACTGCAGCCATCAAGACAAGCAAACACATCCACGGCCCTAAGAAGTCAATTACCTTCATTAAAGCGGGAGAGCAATCCCAGGCAAAGGCAGTAACAACAGGCCTCTTCCACACAGCCTCTGACTGGCAGCTGCAGGCTGACTTGGGAAACCAACTAAAGTTCCCGCAGCAAATTATAACTACACCACTCCGGCCAGACATGATCATTACATCTGAGGCCTCAAAACAGCTGATCATGCTGGAACTGACAGTGCCCTGGGAAGAACGTATTGAGGAAGCTAGGGAGAGGAAACGTGCCAAGTACCAGGAGCTGGTACAGGAATGCAGGGGCAGAGGTTGGAGGGTACTCTATGAGCCCATAGAAATAGGTTGCAGAGGATTTGCAGGACACTCACTCTGTAGAGTCCTCACACGGTTGGGCATAACAGGAGCGGCCAAAAAGAGGGCCATTAAATCCGCAAATGAAGCCACAGAGAAAGCCTCAAGGTGGCTTTGGATGAAAAGGGCCGATCCGTGGATTGCTACTGGGACACAAGTTGGGGAGTGATCAACCCCGGCTGGGTCACCTGAGCGAGGGTGTATGATGTTGTGAGACCCGAAACGCCTGATGACCTCAGGATACAACACTGATGATGTGCCCCTGTGCATCCAGGTGATGTTTCTTATACACTGTTGACTGAGGAAGATCTAGCAGAGCTGAAATTTCACATACTGACTTGTGGCAAAGGTGGCATCCTATGACAGTTCCATGTTTAAAGTCACTAAGCTCTTCAGAACAAACTGCCATTGTTTGCCAATGGAGATTGCATGGCTATGTGCTTGATTTTATGCACCTGATAGCAATGGGTGCAACTGAAACATATGAACTTGATAATTTGGAGGAATGTACACATTATTTTGGGTGTATATTGTATATTTTCTTATCTTTTAAGATATAAATAATATGTGCACTAGCATCCATCTATGAAATACCACTAATTCAATCTAGTGTCCTAGGGGGAAAGAGTACCTAGTCATACTAGAATGTTTCATCTGTGGAAGGATCCAACATGGCAGCTCTCCACTTCATCACAAGTTATTTTGACTACAGAATCCACAAATCTGGAACAATTGTATTTCTTTGCAACTCCATAGTTAGATGAATATTATATTGATCATTGTAACCAGATAGACGGAATCAGTTACATAATCCTGCAAGCCTCTGTTTATGCAACCCTTCTTCTGTCTCCACCTTAGCTCCAACCTTTCAAAAATCAATAGGCCATGTGAGAAGATATTCTGCATGCATTATATTTAATTTAGTAGCTTCTATTCCTCTCGAGTTTCTAATAGAGTATGGAACAAAGGTTTTCATTTGTTACCAGAGTTTCTTTTTTCAAATGTTTTGATTTGGATGAACAATTATTTAGAAAATAATTTTACCTCTATAAATTATTTTCTTAGGAAGAAGAGTTTAAAAAGGTGGTCAGGTCTTAACAATCAAGTAAAAATTATGGTCTCTTAACATCAAAGAAAAAATAAAGGTATAAAACTTAAATAAACATCAGAAACCCTTAACTACCATATCTTGTTTACTTTTTCTTTTTTTCTGCAACTTTAAGATCAAGCACTATATTTCAGATACAGGCTTGTTGATGTGAAGAATAACAGTTTACATGTGGCAAATCATGCTGCTATTCAAAAGTGAAATCAGACTGTAGTGGCACATGAATCACCATGTGACAATGAAAACAAAGTACAACTTCTGTACTTAGTTTAATTCACTTTAGGATATGCTTTGCTAAAAGGACACCTAGGTTCACTTCCTGGGTCCTCCCTGCATGGAGTTTGCATGTTCTCCCCGTGTCTGTGTGGCTTACCTTCAGGTGCTCTGGTTTCCTCCCACAGTCCAAAGACATGCAGGTTAGGAGCATTGGCGATTCTAAATTGCCCCTAGTGTGTGCCCTGCGGTGGGCTGCTGCCCTTCCCGGGGTTTGTTCCAGCCTTGTGCCCTGTGTTGGCTGGGATTGGCTCCGGCAGACCCTTGTGACCCTGTAGTTAGGATATAGTGGGTTGGACACTGACTGAATGAGGTCAAATAAAAGCAATCCACCAATCTTGTAATATGCAATATATGTTATACAGTTAAAATCTAAAATAATAATAAAGTGATTAGAGTGCACAAAAAACCTTTAAAACCTAATTACACATAGTGTATGCCCTGAATGTTTACCTCTTCAACCTTTTCACATCTAACTTGCTACACAAGAGCTTTCATCTTAATTTGGTTAAGTCCATCATTTTTCACTTCCAGCTTACTGGTTTCGTGCTGACTCCTTCATGAACTTATTTCACATGTGAGGAGAGACCTAGAAATTCTCAGAATAGGTCAATGGTTAATCAGTTCACTGAGTGGCATTGTGCTGAGTGCTTATTTCCACCATTTATTCTACAATTGTGCAGGTGTCTTGAGTGTTTTGTTCAAGAGATTTTCAAGAGACAATGATGATCGCATTTTTCAACATTGATGGACTTGTTCATAAAAAGTTTGTTCTACGTAATCAGCAACATTACATTGAGCTGCTATGTTTCTATGGAAAAGCATCAAGAAATTACATCTTGAGAAGTAGCATGTGTAAAACTGCATCATGCACCAAGACAAGAGCACTTATACTCATCGCACTGTCAGTTAAAGAGTTTTTGACCATAAATAATGTAGTGGTTGATTTGTACAGCCCATATTCTCGAAGTCTCACTCCCTGTGATTTTGCTTTCTTCTTGAAATTAAAATTGAGACTGAAGGGAAGAAGATTTACTACCATGGAAGAAGTCTAGGAATACATGCAAGAGGTTCTAGAGAAAAGATGAGTAAAGGAAATGTTTCTAGGAATAGGAGAAGTGCTGGGACAAGTGTATTGCACCTTATGAGGATTATTTTGAAGGAAATTGTTGTAAGTTCTATCATAAAGTTTTTTTAACAATTCAGAAAATTTTGTGACATCGTTGTATACTTTAAAGCATTAATTAAAATGCAGCCTTCCTGTAAGACAATGTGTCCTTTTACATTGAGTAGTCTCAAACATTAAAGTTCTATCTCACCCTCTTATCTACAACTTATTATTTGTTCTGTATTTAAACATTTTTCCTGAAGACTGAATCTTCTCCATAGGGCATTAAATCTTCATGAAAGGTATACTCCACTCAAAAGCAATATTTTTTTTAGCTCTTTTACCGTGTGTTGACTATAGCAATGACAGAGAAAAAGTGTTAATGCATGTTTTTATAGCATACATAGATAACAAAATTCCTGATAAAAGACATGTCAGTGTCAATGGGGACTAACTCTAACACCAGGGGCCTCATGTATAACACCATGCTTGGAATTCACAATAAAACATGGCATATGGACAAAAACGGAAATGTGGGTACATACAAAAAAATCCAGATGCATAAAACTGTGTGTATGCCAACTTCCATGCACTTCAGCTCCATAAATCCTGGGCAGTGTGAAAAGTAACACACATGCACGTGCCAGCAGCCCCACCCCTTACTCCTCCCAGATTTTTGCATATTATTATATTATATTAGTGTTCGGTTAAAGGATTTCAGCGAATGCAAAGTGGAGGAAAGGAAAAACATACTATGTGTTGCCTTACACAGTGGTATAAGCAACAAAAGCATTGTGGAGACACTCAAAAATTCAACTTCAGAAAGTTGCACAGTTCACAAAATAGAAAAGAAGTGGTCAGATATCACAGTCGACATGAAAAGGAGAGTTGCAGCCCGCTGTCTCTTTATTCTGTTTCAGACAATATTACAAAAGCTGACCCCCATGATGGTGCTGCTGTGCAGAGAACATCTTCAGGCACTGGCTTCACACACACCTCTGCTTCGGAAAACGCTGAGCAACCATCTGACTATGTGCTGGCGGACTGTTCTGGAGTCACAAAATGCAATAGTGGATTTTGTAATAGATATTGGCAATGAACTAAGGAATATAAGGGTTGTACTATATGATATTGATCACAATTTAAATGAGTTGGTTAAAAAATAAATGCTTCATCTGATTACCTATTTTTACATTCTGCTAATTAAATTCAAACGAGTCATAATGTTGTCTGATTTGGCTGATCATTTGGTATATCAGTGTTAGGTTCATCATAGCGCATCTTTTCAGGTACATGCCTGCAAAATGCGACACACTTTCTGTGGACTATAGAGTAGCACATTAATAGAGTGTAAATGAAAAAATGTACTGAACGCCTCATTGGACCGATTCTCCTCTCTTTACACGGCTATTTCAGGTGACTCGCTCTCTTTTAAAAGAACTGCTTGCCTTTTGTCACACTAGCAGGAAAAAGCACCTGCAGCTCTACGGAGCTGCCATTTTTATATGTTCTCCAGCTTTATATGATGTAATGCCAGCTCATTCTTTTGGTGAATTCTCCCTGGCTCATGTAAGCTGTCCAGCTATGTTGTAATAGAAATGTGCATGCAGTTGACCGCTTCGATTACATTTGGAAAACCAAACATTGTTGCGAATTGCACTTTAATGTTTTGTAGTTCAAACACAGTTAAAGGAAATCTTATATATTTGGACGACAAGCAGATAATACCCGATCGGTCAGCAGGTTCACATTGAAAAGCTCCTGTGGTTAAAAACCTACGAGTGGAGAGAACTTGCAAAGGAGCAGGTACAGCACAATTCCTCAGAGTCTGCCTTTATAAAGCCGGCTCCAGTTCAGCACACAGCTCCAAGAGGATAGATATTGGAAATTGAAATCAACTTAGAAGACAGTCATCATTATCATCTATAAATACGCACTCTCTTCTAATTCTTCCATTTGGATTGTCTTCTAACAATGCTAACGCAGCTATGGTAGTTGGAAAAGTTTGGCCATTCCATGCAGCATTATATTGTTAGAGAATGATTGCAATAATGTGAATTAAAATTGTAAATGATATGCAGTTAATTTCAGTGTATTTGATAAATTCCACATCATTGATGCGAATATGAAAAAGAAAGGTAAATGACACAGAAACAGTAGCACAGTTTGCAAAACTGGCCAGATACTTTGTGCACAAGGTATTGGGCTACTGTGAACATGTGCATTACTTTATGCCAAGTTTACCTTTTATACATCTAAAAGTGTGCAAGAAAACAGGTGTACGCACCATTTATACATGGGGACCCTGCAAACTAAATCAAACTGTTTATGAAAAAATCCCCAGGCATTTCAATTTTGGCTAAAATATTGCTATTTGATGATTATGATGATGATGATATACTTAATTCATCCATGAGGAGAAACTAACTGTTCACATGACCTTTGGAGGTCAGAGCACAGAGTCAGCCACTGTATAGTGCCTCTAGAGCAGAGGTCACTAACAGGCAGACCGCGGTCCGCGTCCGGACCCAGAAGCTGTCTCATACGGACCCAGTCTTACAGTCAAAACAGAAGGTTATGATTTAAAACCTGACGGGGCACTTCTATTTTATCCAGCGCAGCTTTTGTAGTCTTTACGGTAATATTTTAGTGGATGAGGAAATGCACAGACCAATTGTATGCGTGTTAAGGCATTTCGCGTGATACCACTCAGCCAATCAAGTCTGTGGATTCTAGGTGGTGAACATTGCTTTACTTTACATTACAGTGCAGACAGATGAGAGAGTTAGAGGCAAGGAAGAGAGACGGTAGAAAGAAAAATAAAGATAGTGATACATGTAGAAAAAACAAAGGGAAAAATAAGCCAAAGAAAGCGAGAGATACAGACGACTGCGCTGGAAAAAGAAAAGACAGGTCAGACGGAGAAAGGGACAGAAAAGTAAGGAACAAGTGGCATTCTCCAAAAAAAGGAAAGTAGACAGCGAAAATAGGGCATTTAATCCAGAATGGACAAACTCATTTCTGTTCATACTTCCCACTGGGAGCACTAAACCAGTATGTTCAGAAACCATTGCACTTGTTAAAAGTGCCAATGTGAAACAACATTATGAGATGAAACATAAAGGTTTGCAACAAACATACCCACTCAAATCCGAAGTAAGATCCCAGAAAATAATTAGTCTCAGAGCCCAATATGACCAGTCCACCAGGATCCTGAGCCACACATTCACTGCTCAACAACGTGCTTATTAGTGTTCCCTCAGAGTTGCTTGGATTTTAGGTCAACACAAAAAGACATTTACTAATGGAAGGGTTGTCAAAGAATGCATGAGTGCAGTAGCTGAAAAACTACTTTAGGGAAAACAAAAACAAGAGCTGTGTGATAAAATAAAGCAAATACTCAAGTCAGCATCATCTGCCACAAAGAAAAGTGAAATATTGACTCAGGACGTGCTAACCCAGCTTGATGAAGCAAAGCATAAGGCACCATGTGTAGGTTTAGCTGTGGAGGAGTCCACTGACATATTTGACAGTGCTCAGCTGTTAGTGTTTGTCAGGTTTTTCAACACTGACCAGAAAGCATTCTGTGAAGACCTGTTAGGTGTCACTCCTCTTCAGACCAGGACATCTACATGGCCATTAAGGAGATGTTGAGAAAGAGAGGAATAGAGCCAAAAAAGGGGGTTTCAATAACCACAGATGGAGCCCCTGCTATGATAGGGAGAGAGAAAGGAGCAGTAGCAAGACTGAAAGAAGACAATCCTGCGCTCATAGCTTACCATTGCATCATTCATCAATCTGTCCTCTGCACCTCCCTGTCAGATGAGCATGCTGAGGTGATGAAAACAATGATGAAAATGATACATTTTCTCAGAGCATCCTCTTCCTACCAGCATTGCATGCTTAGAGAATTCCTTAGGGAAATTGATGCCAATGCTGATGACCTTTTGCTGCACAACAATGTGAGATACCTCAGCAAAGGCAGGGTGTTAACACGCTTTTGGCCCATAAGGAGGGAAGTAGCAACTTTTTTGGCACAGCTAAGAATTCAGAAGGCATCACAGTTTTCTTTCTTTTTAGAAAATGATAAACAGATGGATAATGTGGCCTTTTTGATATCACTTCACATCTGAAGTAACTGAATTTGAGGCTACAGGGCAAAGACAATTCAGTTTGTGAACTGATGAAGGCTGTCCGCTCCTTTCAGAGGAAACTTGAGGTGTTTAAGGAAGACTTGCAAGGAGACTGGGAACACTTCCCAGCAATTCAGGAACAGATTCAGGGACAGTGAGATGTGTGTTCTTTTTTTGACTTTATTAATAAGCTGATTGTAAACTTCAGCAACCATTCTGTCACCTTCAGCTTTGGACAGTAGCTCACCATGTTCATTCAGAGCCCATTTCTCATCACAGATGTCAGGGGGTTCTCAAAGGAAGTCACACAGCACTTTAAATGGGTACATGCTGGGCCTCTTCAGATGCAACTGGTTGATTTCCAAGCAGATGTGACCCTGAAAGAGCAATGTGGAAGAACTGACCCTTCCACTTTCTGGCTCCAAATGGTCCCAAGACCGCTTTCCCAGGTCTGAGGAAAGTAGCCTTGTACATCTTGACCATGCTTGGCTCCACACACAACTGTGAGGCAGCTTTCTTCACAATGAACATAATCAAAACTAGATATCATTCCAGGCTCACCAATGAACACTTCCACATGTCATTGAGAATGGCTCTGACTCCATCCAGGTTTAAAATCCCATCAGGACAAGCTAGAATTCAATTCTCTCACTGAGCAAAAAAGTGGGGCGATGAATATAAGAGGGGAAGAAAGTGAGCATTTAAAACTGTTTAATTGTTAAGTTGTATTAAGATTTATTATCTGTAAAATTGGCTGAGACTGTTGAGTCAAGATGTGAAACAGAAAAGGGGAAATTCAAGCTTTTTCCCAATTTATTTTATTTTTCTGAAGTTAAGCACTTTTTTTAAACATGCACAATTTTCACATTTTATTTATTTTGTCTTATTTTGAAATGCAGCCCTACTTTTATTTAGTAAATTTAAGAACATTATATACTGTGACGGGACATTATACATATCTGCAGCCATACATATATGTTCAGTTCTGTGTTACGTGACAATAAATATTGTCAAAAACTTTTTGAATTGTACTGAACTCATTTGATTTGAAAGTCTGGTATTGATTACATGCAGGTGCTGATACAACTACTAGGCTTCTAGTTAGACAACATGATCTTCCGGACCATTGCTTCAAGAAATTGTCTCTAATTGGACCTCTTTAGATTTTAGTTGAATACTCCTGCTCTAGAGCAATTTTCAGGTTAAGGGCCTTGCTCAAGGGCCCAACAAGGCAGGATACATATAAAACACTTCCAGAAAATTTGTCACTTCATACTGGTAGTGCATTGAAACAGCTTCAGGCTTTAGAACTGACTGAATTTAAATCATAAATTCAGTACTTATGTTTTTTTTATCAAAGCCTCCTTGATATACAAAAATATGACTTTATATATTTACTTTCCACCTAATAATGTTTTCACAAGCCTTTCTTTAACATTTCATCTCTAGTTGTATACGGCCTTGCAAGCACACACTGCAGTGTTGATATCATATGAAAGATATGGCAACCAATGAATGAGCTATTACTGGGCAGATAAGAAAAGATCATTTTTGGATTGATTATTTCTTTAAAGGATTCAATCAAGTAGTTCTATGATGTGTGTAACAATGAGCATATGTAAAGGTCCTGGGAATATATCACTTCTATATCTCAAGAAGTAATTTTAATTAAATTTGCTACAAAATCTGTACATTTTCAAATCACAACACATCAAAGTGTCTGAACCTTGCAGCAGTTTTCCAAATTTAAGTTAAAGTCTTCACAGTCAGTGCCTAAAATAAAAAGATTACACTCCTAAATAATGCTGTCAGCATTGGAATGAATAGAGTGTTATAATTTTTTGTCTGCATATTTTTCTTAGGTGTGAGTGGGAATGAACTGATCCTCTTATCCTAACCACAAACAGTAGATTTTGCTATGCTCTCCAACAGCAATATTATGTATTCATCACACTTCTTTTTCTTAAGGTATCCAGTATAAGAAAGAGAGAGAAATTGAGGAGAAAAAGCGTCTCAGAGGATGAAATATGTTCTTAACTAAAAAAAAGAAAATGTCTCCAAACACTACAGTGAACAATAGAATTCCACTAAGTGGAGGTGGCGCCTTTAGACATTTGAAATTACTGACTTGTTTAAAGTTGGCCTGGACCCATGAAGGAATGCTTTAGGATGTTAAGTATCCTTTCAAAAGTAGTTCACCGAGTCGAAATGTGCTGGTGATAAACATTAACTGAAAAGGCAGTGTAGGCAACAAGTCACTTGTAGTAAGCAAAGAAGGTCAGAATTGAGAACAGCCAGAGATTAAAAGTATGACTTTGAAAGAAAGTTTTAATAGGCATCACTGGGCATAATGCAATCAACTGTCTTCTAGTAAAAAACAGCAGGATCTGCAGGTTTTATTGTGAATCGTTTGATTTCTGTCATAACTGCTGTTATCTTCCTCAAGGTTTTTTAAGTGAGTTAAACAGAAAAGAGTTGCACTTTTACAATTCTGCTTCTTCATATTGCTCATAGTTACTATTGGTAGACTCTTTGAAAGAAAAGTGCAAATTAAATCTGAGTGATGCAAGTTGACTTTGTAGTACAGGACAGACTAGCATTTCTTCCTCTGATCCTGGCTGTTCTTCTCTAACACCAAGCTTTTCTGATATGGTTTTCAATTACAGAAATTACATAGAGATGTAAATAATTTTAGCAAGTCCTCTATCTGCTAAGCAGAAATAATCTCTAAGACGATTTAATAAAAATACACATGCAATGTCAGTTTGGAAAAAACTGAATAACATCCATAACTCTATACATAGCAAATATTATTGTGTTTTACCAAAGTAGACACACCAATATAACATCAAAATCTATTTATCCATAATTTCATTTTCTGAACAACCTTTTCCATTTCAATTCTCCAGGGAGCATCAGATGAAAGTGTGAAATTAAGCAAGGATAGGAGACCAGCCCATTGCAGGACTGACAAGGAGGCAGCAAAAACAATTCAAGAAGAGTTGCACAAGCTGACAACTGGGTGAACACTTGGAAAATGCAGTTTAACATAGCGATGAGTGAAGTCCTACACATGAGCAAAAGGAAAGTCATTTATAAATACAAGGGGGGAGACCATATCATACAAGAAGCAATCTCTGAAAAAGATTTAGAGGTTCATATTGAAATAACATTTTTATTATATAAGCAAAGTGTAGAAGCGCTTAAAAAGATATGCAAAATGTTAGGTTAGATTGTAAAAACTTGAATATAAATTGAGATATTATGTTTAGACAATATAATACATAAGTGAGACCACATCTGTAGTATTGTGTGCAAGTCTGGTCACCACACTACAGTAAAGACATAGTAGCACTTGAAGTGCAGAGGGAAGCAACCAAGTGCCTCCCAGAACTTAAGGACATTTCCTATTCTAGACAGACTTTGAGAATTAAAGCTGTTTGGCCTGGAGCAAAGGAGATCACGTGGGGACCTAATGTAGGTTTTTAACAGTCTCAAAGGCATTGATAAAGTAAATCAAGCAGAATTCTTATGACTTAATGATGAATCACGTATGTGAGGACGCACCAGTGGAAATTAAGGGGAAGTGCAATTAGGAATGAAGCCAGGAAGCACTACTGAAAGATTTTTGGGAATGTGGAGCAAACTACCGAGACATGTAGTTAAAACAGAAACCATGACAAACTTTAAGAAGTATCTGAATGAGAAACCTGGACAACTTATCTACTAGGTAGACACACAAGCGCAATAGACTGAATGGCCTCCTCTTATTTGTCAAATTTATTCTATTCTTATATTCTCTGAATATTCACATATTTAGTAACTGGAGGCAAACTGACAAAGTTCCACTGTTCTGTGAAAAGGGAGTGTGACAAGAATGACACTTAGACATCATAAAGGTTTGGGGCAGCCACCCGTATAGGAAGTGACGTCATCGGGGCTGGAAGTGCAAGTGACGTCATCAGAGGGGGAACCGGAAGTTAGATCATCAGAGGCATGATCGGAAGTGATGGCATCAAAAGCGGGACCTGAAGTGACGTCATCAACATTGCCTGGAGTGGAAGTGATGTCATCAAAGGTGCCGGAACCCTTTGGGTTTTCCTGAGAATGGTCTGCAAGGGATTGAGAAAGACAGTTAGTGAACCCCGCCACACCCTGGTCGGACGTGGAATTGCTATTATTCAGGCCCTTTAGTTGACTCCTACCTCCACATGTGTGACAGGAGACAAAACAGCAGACCAATGATAGCTGTTCTCTATACTGTAAAGATCAATGGGACACCCAAAGCAAAGGGCCAACCCATAAGGTTCCCAGAAGGAGCACCAAGGGCCACCCATTCCAGCCATGTGACCCGAGAGTGTACCATGTGTATCCAGTGGGCTGCTCTTAAGATCAACAATGTAAAAGCACAGAGATTGAGAAACAGGAGCTAGTGACATTCCATTAGACATCTTTTGCCTTTGTAAGTGGTTTTAAAGACTAACATTGCTCTCTTGACATTACAAGGACTGCAATTAATGTACAACTTTATATGGTGGACAGGTATAAAGGAGTAACGGAATCTGTAGTTTTCCTTTGACACTTTGGGTTTTCCCTATGTTCCCTCTCACTTTTGGTTACCTCTTTAAATATACTGTCTATTTCTCTGTACTGTATTTCAGTATCCTTGCACAATTGTGTGCATGACTGTAGCAACAGCAGCAACCTCTCTTTGTGGCAAATGGTACCTCTGTTATCCGTACATAGACTGTGGTCCGTGCCAAGCTTATCAGGTTAAGAAAATATTTTGCAGTTTTCATAGAAATGTCTGAATGAAACAGTGGACTGATTAATGATTTGTATTCCACATGAAATACAAGAATGGTTCTGCTCTTCTTTAATAAACTGCCTACTATACCCTGGTTTGTAAGGGGATATTGCTTCTGTCTTTTGAAAGCAGTTTAACTGATTATTCATTTGTATGTCATCTATATAACAAAACTGTTATCTAAAGTCAATAAATTCTGGCTTTAACTGAAGATAAATGGCTAGATTTACCAACAGAATGTTTCATCTATTACACTTTGTAAGTTTTACTACTGCTGGGTAGTGCTTCATTTTCTTCATGTTTTCCATTATTTATTCATTATTAAAACTTGCATTTTTATTTTATACTGCAGCTAAGCTTCTTTAATATCCACTTGCACAAGAGGTTGATATAGGCCAGATTAATTTAATAGAAAGTAATGCCTGGGTGTTCCAAACAAAATTCATGATGGCAAATTTTCCACAGACGGCTTGCTTGATAAAAGTTATTTTTACTACCGTGTAACTGATTACAGAGCAAAAATCAACTTGCCACTGGCTTAAGCAATTGGAGGTGTTTTTATCAACTTATTAACTGGTCAGCTGTATTTTTGAAAAGAATCCCATACAAACTTGAACAACGAAGGCAAAGGTCAGTTGTAGAACATCATTAATATGTTATATATGATTTTAATTTTATGAACCGTAGTCCCTAGGTATTCCTAAAGCAAGACTGTGGATATATTTATTTAGAATGGCACGGAGATTGGCACTGTTGCCTCATGGCTTATTAGTTGGTATGAGTGGAGACTAAATTTCTTCCCAGTTCACTCAAAATTTTTGTGTACTTTTTTTTAATTGTTTTTTAAAATAACATTTTTGCTGGTTAGATTACCTGGCCACACTTAAGTTGCTCTTAAAGTGTAAGTATGTGTGCATACAGTATGTGTGACCTAACAATGAGTAGAATCCCTTATAGGATTGATTTGTTTTGCTACCAACAACAATATGCATATTATTAATTATGTGAGAAATACCCAGCATTCCTGAAAACAGCAGCTGCAAGTAAATAACCACTACTAAAATTAAATTCCCTTATATTAAAAATGTCCTAAATGGTAATACTAGGGTCCTTGATATATTGTTTTATATGGCCACAAAGCTATTTTTGTCATTGCTGACCACTATATCCTCTAGAAGAATTTTTAAGACCCAGTAGATCATAAACTTGTTAGTCTCTATCAACCATTTCAAGTCTCTGTTTTGTTGTCTACATACCATACCTCAGCTGTTGGCAAAGACTCATTTTATAATTTACAAAACATTGTCAGGATCAAACCAAGGGCTACTTCATAAACAATGAAGTAGTTTGTCACAGCTGTTATTGGGTGACTGTAACATTCATTCTGAACCACTTATAATAGACTAGGCTTTAAAGTCTGCTGATATTGCAAAGACAGGCAAAAAGGAGCAAACAATTACTGCTTCTGTTTGATAGTGAAACACTGCAAGACTTTGATACTACTCTGGAGTTGGAAAGCAGAATGGTTCCAGACCACCAATAAAAATAAAAGACACACTGTACGTAGCTGCAAGTGCACAGGGGTGGCCAGTGACAGTCAGCTGATAGGTATAGTAGTACCTGTCAGTGTCAGTACATTATCATTTAGAATTGTTAAATTGTACAATATTTAGAAGGAATTCTTATTACACACCTCTAATTTAGTATAGATTTTGCAATACAGCTGGAAGAGAGCAATGATATTGCAAATTGTGTTACACTTTTAGTTTAGGTCAGATATGGGTGAGACCTTGCTATGTTTTTTAAATTAGCCTTCATATATGACTGGCCCAGATATATCTGATACATTAGGAAAAGTGTCTTGTTGAACATTATCATTTAAACTTAATAAACTACAAAATTACAATTGATGGAGCCTCAGATGTGACTGGAAAACAGAATGAAGTTATTCAAAGATTTTTAGAGATAACAGTTTTGGTATCAAAGAGAATTCCTGAGAATCTTAACCCTTTGAACCCTTTCCTCCCCAGAGTCACTATAATCCTAACCTCCCCAGGAATTTTCAAACTATTTTGAAAACCAAAAATTTTGATTTATAAAAGTAAAATTTTATTATATGATGATGATATAATAATAAGCCACAATGTTATAGCAACAGATATGGAACAAGCTCTATGACTTAAAGTCTCACAGTTTTCGCCATTTTCAACCATTCATTGTACAGACCTAACACCAAAAATGCACTTTTGAGTGTAATGCTTCAAGATACTTTTCAGTGCCAATAGCTATGTACAAGAACACCATGTGTGATTTTCACAACCTTGTAATCAAGGGCATTTCCCCTTTCACACGGGGCTCTCACTTGTAGCATCAAATGCCCAAACTTCCTCAGAAATGGAGTAAAATACTCCAGGTACAGTGGCAGGGTGGGGATTTAACTGGGGTGGATGTCCTAACAGATGTCTTAAGGCAAACTAGAAACCTCCCATGGATCAGAAAGGGGAATGTTCTCTTTGCCTGCTTGTATTTTATTGGTTTGAGTTGCTCCCATGCTAATACAACTGAAATCCTTTCAATTTCCCTCTTGTAACTTGTGTAAGTAGCGTAACAATGTAACAAGACAGCAGTACAGTATATTATGCACAAAGTCTACAAAAGCGAAGTCCAGTATGTCAGCCAGCTAGGTTATGATGGCAGATAGGTACAGAAGCTTTTGGGAAATATACCCGTACGGCAGCGGACTGCAAGATTTAGAGAGTAGCGTAGCATTACAGCTACGCGTAGGACATTATACTGGCTAGCAGGATAATGACAGTAGAGAGTTGGGCTGTTAAACCGGCCTTTCAGGAGTATACTGCAATATGGTTGGCCTGAAAACCAGTCTACTTGGTCAAAGGGTTAAGGATGCATTGAAAAAATGTAGTTAAGATTATAAATTTTATCAAAGGAAGATCAAATAGCAGAATATTTTAAATATTCTGTTCAGAGATTGGAGTTGAACATAGCAACTTTCAGTATCACACAATAGTTTGTTGATTGTCACAAGGTAGAGTAATTAGCCTACCTTAGATTAGACTGATAGATGAATTAAATTCATATCTTTTTAGAAGAAAGAAACACTTATCAAGATCACTTATGTAACCACCATACAATACTGGGATAAAATAAAAGTTATTTATTTACACAAGACACCCTTTAACAATCACCTGTACAAAGAATCAATAAACAAACCCCAATACAAACAAGTTCTTCCTCCTTCTGTCCTCCAGTTGAGTGTTTTCTAGCTGGACCCAGGAATGCTACTGGTGCCACAGTGTATCTTCTTGGAAGCATTTCCGGATCATACGATAAGTAGAGAGGACCCAACCCAAGGCAACCTCTGCTGGCATCCAGGGACCCTGACAGGATTGCACTTCCATGAATCCAAGTCCCAAGCACCTCTTTGGGATTGCCACAACTGGGCTGCCACAATAGGATCACTGCCACTTGCTATATGTGAAATGGAAATTGCCTGCAACCTCCAGTTTCCGCTGATACAGCCATCATATTATTTCAGTTGGGCATAAAGTTGTTTCTTCAGCCAGCCAGCCAACTCATCTGTCCTTCAACTATGGCCTCCTATTCAGGTAAGAAATTATCCTCCTTCCTTGCCGGGATACCTGTTCTCCTTCTCAGACATCCACACTTGGCATAACTTTTAAAGGATGTTATTTGGGTTTCCAAATTGGCTTACTTACTTACTTTGTTATTCTTAATGATTTAAACTTAAATCATTATGAATACTAAGGAAAGAATGAATATCATAAACATATTGAATATACTGAATGGTTCCAGAAGATATTAAAATTATGGCAAACAAGACTTAAAAGTAATCAACCTATCTATTATATATTTCCAAAGTTAGTATAACACACTACAGAGAACACAGTAAACTGGATATTTTAAGTGAAATTTAAACTCAAGATACTGTCTCGCATCTCTATCTCAGAGTTTTAATAATTATTTTCCAGGGGAGAAATTTGAAACAGCTGAAAAAAGCCTTTGGCTAAAAAAAAACTTTTCAACATCCTGAGTCAATAATTGATTTGAAGTTGATACCTGAATAAGAGACAGAATTGCTGCATTTTAGTAATCCATTTACACTGAAGAATAATTTTGAGAAATTGAGTTTTTCATCATTTTGGATTAAGCTTAAAGAAGAATTTACACTTTTAACTAAAAAGGCTATTTAAATACTAGCACCTTTTATAACTACTTATTTGTATGAACTAGGATTTTTCACACTGACTCAATTAAAACCAAACGACAGAAACAGGCTCAACACTGCACCAGATATGTGTGTAGCATTGTCTTCTTGTGTTCCCAAATGGTATACAGTATCAACTACTTATAAACAAGCAAGCAGACCCATCTCATTAAATGAAAACCTCCATTCACATGTACATTGTTTACTGTCCATTTTTGGTAATTTTAGAATTTCTTGCTAAAATGTCTCATGTTGTTTTTATTTTTATTTTCCTCATGTTAATAAATGGATTTTTCTCATAAAAAATTGGTATATGCAGTTAAATATGTGACATCCATAACAGATATATAGTATATGTCGATAACAAATAAATTCATGTAATAATTCACTCAAAGTTTCTGTGTTTATCACTTATGAACTGGTTCCCAATATAAAATGCAGTTTCTAAAGTGGGTTATAGTTGAAAAAGTGAAAAATGCTGACTCTGATTACTATGTACCCTTTTCAAGGGGACAGGCAGACTTGTCCAATGTAAGAGTAGCAGTTGGGCCATAGGTAACCTTGAATTTTCAGGGCAATGCTACAAAAACTTTTCTAGAATTTCTTTGGACAAAAGGAACCAATGAAGTTTCAACAAGTTATATGCTGCTTGTTTTTGGTTGGGAGCCAGAATGATTCTACCTCCTCTGCCTTCTTAGGCAGATGCCTTTAACATCTGGACCAACCCTTGACACTCCCGGCACATGCCAGCATAAAGTCCAAGTCTCTAGCAAAATACTAGCATCCCTTGCTATTCCATTGAATTTAAGCAACTATACAAGTTAGTTTGCTTAGTATTGCATCACTGGTCCTGCTCATAGTGACCTTGGATTAGATCAAACAAGTTTAGAGACCACAGCAGCATACTGATTACCAAGTTTCCTCCTGCTACATACAAACATCCAGGCTACTGCATTACAAATACAAGACTTGTGTGGCCACAGGTAAATAGTTCATAACAACAGAGTAGACAGAATAAATAAAACACTGGCTTCTTAATTACTGTTTGTTAGAATTTGCTACTGTTATCGTTAAAAAAAACCTGTTCTGCTCTTAATAAATCATAAATAATTTTGACCTATTAATCTGACTCTGAGGTGGTATTATTATGATCCATCCATCCATCCATTATCCAACCCGCTATATCCTAACTACAGGGTCACAGGGGTCTGCTGGAGCCAATCTTAGCCAACACAGGAAACAAACCCTGTGCAGGGGGGTTTGTTTGGCTACTGTGCCACCTATTATTATGATTATTTTTTAAAATTATTTTTATACTATACAATAACTACAAATGCTATATAACTAATAAACATGCAGCATAAACTCAATCATGTTTTGAGTCATAAACAGATAGCATGAAATAAATGCAAATAATTGATACTGTATTAGTATTATCTAATGCTATTGTGTACACTGGCCAGGACACAGACAGACGGACAACGGTTTCTCACCCAACACACCCATTTATTTACAATATTTACAATGTTCATGCACTAACAAACCCCAGTGCCTCCAGCACCGATTCCCCCAATGTCCAGGCCACACAGTTCCACTGCCTTTCTCCTGGCCGCCTCTAGTCCTCCCTCCAGCTCCGTCCTCTTCCACCCGACATCTGCCGATGACTGGAGGGAGGCGGCCCCTTAAATAGGAACCCAGATGGGCTCCAGCTGCTTCCCGGCATTCCTCTGTAGCCACACCCCAGTGTGGCGGAAGTGCCAGCTGCGCACCCGGAAGCCGTCCGGGTGTCCCCTGTCGTCTTGCCCCCAGCACTTCCTACAGGGCTGGGCTTCCAAGCCCTTTACCCGAGGCCCCCAACATAACCAGGACGGACGCCCCCTCGTGGTCTGGAGGAGACACACGCCCTCCTCCGGTCCTCCTGGGCGTCCCGGCCAGGGACCACAGTGCCCCACCGCTAGCGAAGACACGTGGGTCCGAGCGACACTCCCCGAAAGGGCAGCACGTCCCCAGAGATGGTTCTACTATGTCCCCAGGGTCCAACACGGCACCCTGGGACATCTCATTTCGGCACCCCCTCCAACGCCGACGCGCCTCTCTGGTCTGCGCCGCTCTCGTCCCCTCCATCCCCGTCAGCCGGGGCACCATCGGCCTCCCGGCGGGGAGTCCTCCCGCGGAGCGGCCCGTTCCAGGAGGGCAGGTTCCACACGGCGTCGGTCTCAGCGCTCATCGGGGCTTCAGTCCTGTGGAAAGAGAAAAGGGAGGGCCAGAAGCACTGCCGGGACACTCGCACCGAGCATCCCACCGGTCTCCGTACCGGCAGCGCTCTTCCCCCCCACCGACAGCCCACGACTTGCCTGTTTGGCTCCTCCGCCGCAGGTTCCATGCCCGTCCTCTCGATGTCAGCGGGCCCGCTCTCACAGGCGGCTCACCCAGCCACCCAGGTGATTCCCTCTGCCTCCGCAGAGGACGGCCTTCCTCCGGACGCTCACACCCAGCGAGACGTCCCCTCCTATCGTAGGAACCGTCATTCACCCCTCGGTTCCTCCTTCTCCTCTTGGACGCCTTGACGGTCTGGGTCTGAGGATGGCAACAGCTCAAATCCAGCCCCATCTGCGTCCCTGCAGAGCGACGGGAGACTGCCGCGGCCTTGGAGCGCAGGGCGCTAGGGCCCAGGGCACTCATCAGCCCCTGTCCTGCCAGCCCCTGCGTACTCGCTCTCCTCGCTCCGTCGGCCGTCTGCACCGCCGCGTCCGCTGTTGGGGAATTGCCTACTCGAAGCCGGTCTTCCTTTACACAGTCACGACCGTGTTCTGCGAAACCCCCCTCATGCTTTACGGGGACGGCAAGACTTACCTTCCCCACGGTACTTCGTCGGCCAAAGGCTCCAGCGTTGCGCCGATCCTCCGTACTACTCGGCGTCTCTTCCGACGCGACCGCCTTCCCCCTCAGCTGCTCCAACCGGACGACGATAGTACCCAGCAGCTGTAACAAAGGCGACTCGGCGGGCCAAAGGGATCCCTCCGGCTTGTGCCGAGCCGCTGGCAAAAACAGAGAGACAGACGCCGGTGGGCTTACCTGTCAATCAGCCCCACTCGTCGCCTGCCTCCTGTGGGCCACTCCCTCTGGCACAATCGGGTCTCTCCTCGGCACGAGACTGGCATTCCTTGGTCCCGCCTCTGTACCGTCATTGGCGGGCACACAAGACACACCGGCCAATCCCGTGCCTGTCAGCGTGCGGGACATCCGGCCCCTGGCCATCTTGTCTCCCCCTCTCTGGGTGCGGTGGCATGCGTCCTCGCAGCCTCGCAGCTGCTGCGATTTTCCGAGCTGCAGCGGCTCCGATCTCGCAGCCTCCTCCGCTGCTGCCCTCCCGCTGCCAACAGCCTGTGGACCGGCGTGCTCCTGCCACGGACGCGGATCCGGATTGTCCCTGCCTGTGGAAAACAAGGTAAAGCCTCGGTGTGGCCGTCTGCATCGCAACGCGACTCCCGGAGCCCGCTGCGTTTTGGCAACGCCTGGCTTCCTTCCTCCGCACCCGGGGATGGCCATTCTGCGGTCCGACGGCGGTCTTCGGGGTAAACAGCTCCTGCGGCATTGCGCACGGGCCGCTGCCGCGGCAGGTGTGTGGGGTCCGCTGCTGTGCCGGGTCGTCCAAAGAAATATTTATTTTTCTCGCAGGTCCCCACCTTGGAACAGGCGGAGCATCCTGTCGACTACACCACTATGGACGCTAGCCCGGACACAGACAGACGGACAACGGTTTCTCACCCAACACACCCATTTATTTACAATATTTACAATGTTCTTGCACTCACAAACCCCAGTGCCTCCAGCACTGATTCCCCCAATATCCAGGCCACACAGTTCCACTGCCTTTCTCCTGGCTGCCTCTAGTCCTCCCTCCAGCTCCGTCCTTTTCCACCCGACTTCTGCTGATGACTGGAGGGAGGCGGCCCCTTAAATAGGAACCCGGATGGGCTCCAGCTGCTTCCGGACATTCCTCTGTAGTCACGCCCCAGTGTGGCGGAAGTGCCAGCTGCGCACCCGGAAGCCGTCCGGGTGTCCCCTGTCGTCTTCCCCCCAGCACTTCCTGGTGTGGTGGAAGTGCTGGGCTCCTGGGATATTCAGGCACTGGGGCGCCACCTGGCGGTGGCCACGGGTCCCTACAGGGCTGGGCTTCCAAGCCCTTTACCCGAGGCCGCCAAAATAACCAGGGCGGACGCCCCCTCGCGGTCTGGAAGAGACACACGCCCTCCTCCGGTCCTCCTGGGCGTCAGCCCCAGCCGGGGACCACACTATGTACATGCAGTCACTTGTTCGGTATTCTTTAGATTGCACACATTTAACAATTCTTTGTAATTATTTCTTCATAACAGTGCCCATGTGTGTGAAGCAACAAGAACATTTTTTTAACTTAATGTGTGTAGTTAGCTTTGATGGACTATAAGTAAAATGTTAAGTATATCTGGACTACATTACTTTATTTCAAAATAGCAAACTCAACTGACTCCAAAATACAAATGTTTTTAAACTCTTATCTGGATTAAGTCTGGCATTATTTTAAATTTGTTGAGATTAATTAAACCAGTGTTACTCTGCTTTGAGCTAATGTGATCACAATTTATCCACCAAAAAGTAGGATACCACAGGTCTATGGAAAACACTGCTGCTTCAAGATATCAAATAACTATTGGCATCAAGTAAAAAAATTATATAATTTTGCTCACAGAGTTCCAACCTTCGGGTCTCTGCTACATTTTTTGTAGTTTCATTTCAGCCAGCATACTCCCTTTATACTCTTTATTATGTAGACTTTAACAGAATGCCCCAAATCCCATGTATTTATCTGTCTGTGAAATGCTACTCTTTACTTCTGACTACATTTAGGAAGAAACTTATATCATAGTGCTAGAATTTTTGCTTGACAATGTTATTATGTTGTAGTTTAAGTTATGCCAACAACATAATACATTAGTTGGCCTTGTCCTATCTATTAAATTATAATTTATTAGTTTCCAGAGTCAATGTGATACTTAAGGTTTAGGTGAGCGATGCTTTGTTGCTTTCCTGTGTGGCTTTCCCCAGGCAAGGGAAGGATTTTCAGTGTGCTTTCTGTCTTTGTTCAGGAGCTCATCTCCTTCTACCCCTTTGTTTGCACCTTCTACTTGCAGGTAGTACTGCAGTTTCTCTTTTAGGATTTCACACACACACGGTGTCCTTTGTAGCAGGCAAAGTTACATCTGCTGGTTCAGGTGGTGATCAGTCAGCTACTGTCTTAGCCAAGTTTACGCTTGGTTTATATAGATCTTCTTCTGCTCAGGTACTTGCTACTTTAGCAATATTTGGACTAATGGCACCACTGGTCCAACACCTGTTACCGGTGGTTTCATATTTTTTCCAGTCCAGCCAAGGTTATCTTTTGGAGAAGAAGGGATTGCTTTAATATTTTGGTACAGTAGCTCACAGCAGAGATTACAATCAGGTTAAGCAATGAGCTGGTAGAGTAAAGCATTTAGTTAAGGTGTGATTGATGTTTTTAAAGAAAAGAACTGATGTCTTGTGATAGGCTTCTTAGGTTCACATAAGTCCACCATTTTGACTGACCATGGTTACAAAGTTCTGTCCTTCAAGGTTGTCATTTCTTGAGTTTTGGACCTTTGTTTGAACTTGTGTTTCTCGCTTGTGCCTTCAGAAGATGTCCCTGCTGATATAAGGTCTGGTATCTATCATCTTATCAGATAAGGTCCAAAGCTGCATTCCAGTGAGGGGCCCTGTCAAGCAAGCTGAAACTTTTTAGCAGGCAATAAGAGTTTCTGTCAGCAACTCATTAAGCCAGGACTTGGACTCCAGCTGGCAAAATGGATAATGCCAGCCTGTCCAAAAACTGTCAGATACTATAGTTCAGCACTTCTCCCTTTCTTTTACATCTGTAATCCCAAGCAACTAGACAGAACATCAGAACTGACCGGATAAAAAGTTACATATTTATTTATGTATTAACTGATCCAATAGATAGTTACCATAAAATAAAAGCAAAACAAAGTGTTAATGCCATACAGCCTAGATGTTTAAAACAGGTAGATGTTTAGATTTCCAGGAGGCCAATTTCCTGCATTGCTTGAAATGTCAGCAGTAAGTCAAAGGATTCTTGGAATGACTTTGCCCTCCTCATTTCTTCTCTCTGATCAGCTTTTTTTGCTGATTTTATAAAGCTAATCTAAGCATGATGTGGTCATCCTGTCTCCAAGACAACTTTGCTTTTTTTAAAATTACATTTCTTGTCTCCAGAAAGTGCTTTCAGAGCTCATATGCTTCTGTCATTAGACTTAGGAAACAGTAGTGAGGCATGCTTGAGTAACATCAAAACATGGGTTATAAGAAGCACTTCTGTGCCATCATCCAAAGTTCATAAAGCTAAAATCATGTTTCTATAATAATTTGCCGTACTATATTAACAGGCTTCCAGAACTCATTTGTCAGTGCATCAGCGAACAGTATTCTATGCTTCCTAGAAATATGTTATTATTTCTTCTGTTTTTAATCTTAGCCTTTATAATTTAGATTTTTATGTATCAGTTTATTTATTTAAGTATTGGAATGCTCTCCCTGTGTCTGCATGCATTTTCTCTGGGTACTCCGGTTTCCTCCCACAGTCCAAAGACATGCAGGTTAGTTGCATTGGCAGTTCTAAACTGTCCCTAGTGTGTGTACCCAGCAGTGGGCTGGCGCCCTGCCCAGGGTTTGTTTCCTGCCCTGTGGGCTGGGATTGACTCCAGCAGACCCCCATGACCCTGTAGTTAGGATATAGTGGGTTGGATAATGGATGGATGGATATTTAATGATACACTAATTTACTTGAACTCTATTTTGTAGTTTTAAACATTTCATTTTGACTGCTTTTCTGCCTACTGCTTATTATAATTTACTGACTTCTCTTGTTTTGTTATGACCTAACCCTAAAGAGAGAATATGACTGTCTAAAACTCCTTTACAGAAACTAAGAACCAATTAAATATCTTAAGACTAATGATTGCAAAGTGAATTGTAGAGCATATGAGAACATAAGAGCAACCGTTAAGAAGAATATCAGGGAGGCTAAAAGACAGTTGGAGAGGAATATAGCAGATAAGGCGAAAGAAGACCCTAAGAAATTCTTTCAGTATTTTAATAGTAAAAGAACAGTCAAGGATGAGATGAGGCGCATTAGGAATAGTAAGGGGGAATTAAAAGATACAGACAATGAAATAGTGGATGCCTTAAACTTACATTTTCTTGTGGTGTTCACAAGTGAGCAAGTGAATAACCTACCAGAGGTAAATGGGACTACTAAAGAGGTAGTGAGGATTTGGGAATTGTAGAGGGAGAAGTACTGCTCAGATTAAATAGGCCGAAATCAGACAAATCACCAGGACCAGATAATATTTACCCTTGTGTTCTTAAGGAGGTTAGTGAGTACATATATAAACCCTTGGCACATATATTTAAGAAGTTTCTGCGTACTGCAGAGGTTCCAAAGGACTGGAAAATGGCAAATATTATCCCATTACATAAAAAGGGTGACAGGGCAGATTCAAGCAACTATAGGCCAGTAAGCTTAACATGCATCACAGGAAAATTAATGGAAGGAATTATTAAGGATAAGATTGAGCAACACCTGGCAAGGACAGGAGTTATTCTGAACAGTCAGCATGGGTTCAGAAGCGGGAGGCCGTGTTTTACTAAGATGCTGGAATTCTATGAGGGGGCAACAAAAGGATATGATCAAAGTGGAGCATAAGATATTATTCACCTTGACTTTCAGAAAGCATTTGATAAGCTGCCTCATGAGATGTTAGGCATCAGACTAAAAGAAGTTGGAGATGGGTGAAGAATTGGCTCAGACACAGGAAGCAGAGGGTGATGGTGCGAGGAATTACACCAGAATTGGCCTATGTTAAGAGTTGTGTTTAACAGGGGTCAGTGCTAAGGCCGTTGTTATTTCTAATATATATAAATGATTTAGATAGGAATATACGTAACAGGCGGGTTAAGTTTGCAGATGATACCAAGATAGCTGGATTAGCTGATAATTTGGAATCTGTTATATCATTACATAAAGACTTGGATAGCATACAGGCTTTGGCAGATTTGTGGCAGATTAAATTTTATGCCAGTAAATGTAAAGTATTACACATAGGAAGTTAAAATGTTAGGTTTGAATGCACAATGGGTGGTTGAAAAATTGAGAGTACACCTTATTAGAAGGATTTAGGAGTCACAGTGGACTCTAAGCTATCAACTTCTTGACACTATTCAAAGTCATTAAGAAGGCAAACAGAATGTTAGGTTATATAGCAGGACGTTTGGAGTACAAGTCCAAGGAGGTTATGCTCAACCTTTATAATGCACTGGTGAGGCCTCATCTGAAGTACTGTGTGCAGTTTTGGTCTCCAGGCTACAAAAAGGACATAGCAGCACTAGAAAATGTCCAGAGAAGAGTGACTAGGCTGATTCCAGGGCTACATGGGGTTGAATTATGAGGAAAGATTAATACTAGAATTACCAGAGCCTACGAAAAAACTTGTAGATCCGTCCCACCTTAAATCGCTTCGCACCTCTCCATGAGCATCTTTTGTCCTGTAAATGTGTCGATAAGCAGCAAGCAGCCTGCTATCACACCCCCCCACCACCACACAGTTTTCCCAGCTCAAGTCTGTTTACCTGCGTGTCAGTAGATTAGAGTTGTATAGAGTGAGAGGTCAAGCAAAATGACACCTTTTATAAATACTATATTGTTATTTGAAACACTTACATTTCATTTGTGTTCCGTGTCTACAACATTCTATGTAAACACATTGTTAAATCAGAAACATTTTTCATGTTTTAGTAATAATTGACAAAATGTAGACATGAAGTGTATAATGTGTGAAGCCTGAATTCCAAATATCAAATAAACACTTTCACAAAAGGTAAAAATATAACAGAACAAATGCGCTTCTGGTGTGCTTTAAAGTAATCTCCAATTCCCCTAACCCTGAAACAAGCTAAACAGGTAAGAAAATGGATTCACATTGACCAAGGAGATATAGGGCTGATGCAGATAGATGACATAAATTTGCAGCAATGTGAAGTTTTCCAGTTGCGTTTCCACTGTGCATGCCAAGTAGTCTGTAAATAGTGTCATTAATGTAATCTGATATATTTAAACTTTATTTACAAAACTCAACTCAGCACTTTGTAACAGCATGACTTCCAAGAACCAATATAAGTGACTATAGATAAATCAACAGAAAACAAATTGTGATTTGTCTCCTGCAAAAATTTATTGCACTTGCCATAGCCACTCCATCGCCATGTTTTTCTCTTGTATAACTGCTATTAATATTTATTCTCATTTATTGCATCTTAAGGACATGCTTTGCTAATGTAACCCACTTGGAAAACAGCTCAATAACTTTCCCTTACATGGAAACTTCATATTATTATTACTATTATTTTTTTGCATAAGAACATCATATATTAGTCAGTTACCAAAACATTGCAATGCCTCTGACAGCATCATGTTAACAATGTTGGCATGCAGCTGTTACAGCTTCTCCTAAGACTCTGTGTTTCATCAATGAAAGCCTTCAGATATAATTCTCTGACACTTGTTAATTCTGACTTTGTCATAACAGACCATTACATGGGGATTTAAGTGACCTAACTGTCAAGCTACTGGCCTGTGTCTCTGTCTACTTTTGTATACTTAGAGATATAAACACAAACTAGCTCAAATATATTAAGAACATATAAAATATTGTGATAGGCACTCAAGAGCCCACCATTAATGAAATACAAAAGAGAACAATAGGACACGTTTGCAAAGTGTACAAATTAGAAACATTTTGTAGTGTTTTCTCTACAACAAAGGCATCAGACTTGTAAATATTGTCTAATATTAGTCATGTATACACTTATTTCTAGAAATTTAGAAATGTACCATGTAGTAATGATATGAAAGATTACTTGTAGCACTGTTGAAATGAGTACAGAGTTTAGTCCGTTTATTCCAAGTTTTGTAAATACTGAATATGTGTGAGCCTAAAGTTACTCAGGCATTCTTTGTGTGCTACAGAATGAGTTTTATTGACCAAATTAAAAAAAAAAAAAAAAAACTAAAAATGTGTTTGCTTATTGATCTATACTATTCAGGATTTCATTAAAAAGTGCAAGTTACACTTCAATTCAGAAAGCATTGGCTTATTTTATTTTTACTTTTGGTACCTGTTCATGCAGCATGTTATAGGAAATTTCATTTAACTAAACATATTGCTTAACCAGTGGACTGTGCCATGCAATCAGACTTACAAAGCCAACTCTAACATCTGGGTCCTCCTGTTTCAAAATGATTCACCTATATTTTAGCAAAAAAAAATATTCCAGCAGTCTTAAGAAAATAAAAAAGTGCATCCATTTATTACAGTCTGATAGTTTGCATGCCCTTTAAAAATAAAAAAAATGTTGGCTGTAGAGATAACTCATGTCATAATAATTGTAAAGTTCTTTTACTGATACCTGTGATAAGGAAGAGAATAAAATTTATTAAAAGTAAATTTAAAAAATAGAACGTATTAAGTGACTGAAATGCATTCACACACTTCTTGAAAATCTTAAAGGATGGTCAATATTGTAAATGTGCATTCAGTCATAGGAGGACCGGTAAATCTGACAAACTAAGAGTACTATCCACACTGTCCTACACATGCACTGCATCTCATCAAACATATTTGAAGGACTGAACAAGAAATGGCTGAAAAGTATTTCATGATTTACAAATGGAACATTCAGCTCATTTCATTCTTTAAAAAGTGCATTTACAAGTAAAAATAATTTACCAGTCTATGAAACATGACCAAAGAATGAAATAAATATTTACAGCAGGCTTATGCTTGACTTTATACTTTGCTGTGTTCTGACGAATAAGTGTGAATGAGTGATACATTTTAAGAGACATAAATGGCCCAGCGGTTAATGATGATGCCATACAGATCTAAGAGCATGGATTGAAATTATAACCTGTACATTGTTTGTAGAGTTATTGCCTTCTGCTCAAGTCCAGTGAGTTTTCTGCAGGTGCTAAGTTGGAGGCTGTTTCGTGATAGAAATTCCAATTTTGACAAGAACCAACCATTCAGCACAAAAAACTTGCCTACACTATGGCTCAGTATGAGTGACTGTGCCCTGTGATAGACTGGCAATCAATTCAAGACTGTTTTTTTAAAAAAATACCCCTGGCTTTGGGTCCTGGCAGCCCTGCCTTGGACTAAGAAGCTTAAAAAACGTCTATAAGGACGGATGAGAAAAGATTCAATAAATCACATTTTTTAAAAAATGCTATATTTTTTATTTGTTACTTACCCCATTATGTTTGCATTAATGGTGGAGACAGGAGAAAGTAGGTTGAAATGACACCTTTTATTGGCTAACTAAATATATTACAAATGCAAGCTTTCGAGGCAGCTAAGGCCCCTTCATCATTCAAGATGTAATAAAGAAATTTTAAAATACTCTAGCTTATATTGGGACAGCAAAGTGATTCTTTTCTTTCATCTTAACAACCTCGAAAGCTTGCATTTGTAATCTATTTAGTTAGCCAAAAAAAGGTGTCGTTTCACCCTACTTTCTCCTGTATCAATCTATGGCTAGCAAGGTACAACACTCTACTGCTATTAATGGTGGAGACAAAATTTAATCTCATGTTTTATTGGAGAACAGAGATAACAAAATTCTTGTTGCAAAAAAATCAGTCAAAACAACAGAAAATAACAAATCCTCCATAATAAAATCTCATTTTACTTGTGTTGCATAATCTATACAGTAGGTCAGATATCCAGTCCTAGGCTTAAAATCTCCCAAATACATGTATTTTTGCCTAAGTGTTAAATAATCCGCCATCATGGATGGCTGGGGAGTGTGTTCCAATGGGACCGAGCCTTTGTATTGAAGACCTACCTCTCCCCTCATTGTTTGGGTTTTTCAATGGCAGTTTGTGAAACTGCACCACTGAATTGACCTTCTACTGTTAAACCATATTACGTAGGCAGAAATACAAAGCACACTTTCTACCTGATAATGTTTTCAGTCGCTTCTCTTTAACTTTTAATCTCTAATTGTACCTCAGCCAGTAAGATTTCCTTGAGGTGGTTTATTTAACAATATTTTTGCAAAAATACATGTGCTTCAGAGGTGACCATATGGACTATGTGATGAGGAAAATGAATGTTTCATTGACATTATGATATTAATAATATATTTTACTTATATTGCTCCTTTCCCATGCTTGCTAACTGTTTTCCAGCATGGGTTTTCATTGGAGTCTGTTATATGAGGAACTTTGTTATCTTCGTTCTCTATAATCAACACAGAGTAAGATACAAAAAATATAATTCTTGGATGAAACAATCCTTTATGAATCCTTGTATGCTAAACCAAAATCAGCTTACTAAAGAGAGGTGTAAACAAATAACCAGTGCACACAATTTGCTTCAGTTTTATTTGTTCCAAATTCATGCATTACATGATAATCAAACATAGGTTTCAGTAAAACAAAATTACAAGATTTAAAGAGTCAGTCCAATAAGAATGACATGGATTCAATATTTCACCGAAACAATTAAGATTTGTAAACATAACCTATTTTATCCCCGCTTCCTAACCACCCCCCTCAATATACACATATTGCAAAATTAAACCTCTGAGCACCAAGGATCATTAGTTGGAGGCAAATCAAAATGTCTCTGATATCAAGTGCTTAGCCACCCAGACATTCCTCAATTTGCTATGGCGTGAACTAGTGTAGGAATACACGGTCAGTCACAGGGTCTTGTTCCAAGGACAGAAAGGATAGGACAGTCAAGACAGAAGTGACACCAAGTGCCACCCACCTCTTCAAGACAACAAGACAAAGAGAACAGGAAAGAATTGAAATAGTTGATTTTAACAATTTCTTTATTTCAAAGCATATGAATATAATTATTAGTTCTAACAGGATTTTGCTATGTTAAATTATTTAGTATTTAGTTTTGATGTAAAGTCTGAAAATAATGCAAATTCTCTCATATTGGTAGGTAGATTACTATACAATTTCCAAGCTGTAGAGCAAAAGGCTGTCTCTTTCATTATTTTAATTTATCCTAGAAATGTAAAGAAGGCCTGTACCTTGTGATCAGATTGAATCCTCCAGATGACAGGTATTAGAAATTTCTATAAGACGAGACAGCAAAGTCATTTTCAATTTTTATATAGTAATATAAACATTAATTGCTCCATGTTTACTTCATTTTAGTTCTGTGGCATTTTTGTTATATTTAATACTTTTTTATTCATCCTTCTTCTTTCAGCTGCTCCTGTTAGGGGTTGCCACAGCGGATCATCTTTTTCCATATCTTCCTGTCCTCTACATCTTTCTCTGTTACACCCATCACCTGCATGTCCTCTCTCACCACATCCATAAACCTCCTCTTAGGCCTTCCTTTTTTCCTTTTTCCTGGCAGCTCTATCCTTAGCATCCTTCTCCCAATATGCTCAGCATCTCTCCTCTGCACATGTCCAAAACAACACAATCTCGCCCCTCTGACTTTGCCTCCAAACCGTCCAACATTAGCTGACCCTCTAATGTGCTCATTTCTAATCATGTCCATCCTCGTCACACCCAATACAAATCTTAGCATCTTTAACTCTGCTACCTCCAACTGTGTCTCCTGCTTTCTGGTCTGTGCCACCGTCTCCAACCCATATAACATAGCTGGTCTCACTACTGTCCTGTAGACCTTCCCTTTCACTATTGCTGATACCTGTCTGTCATAAGGCTTTATTAACTCTTTGCAGGACTTTTAATTATCAAACTGAAACTAATGTGCTTCTCTTATTTTACACTATATTTAATAATAATAACACAGCTTATCATACATTGTATTGATATTATGCCTTTCCCATGCTCAAAGTGCTTATATACAATAAAAGACTAATTATTTTCCATTTTGTATTATATTCAGTAACAACTAGTATGCTCTAACATCTATGATCTCCCCTGCAACCTGGTACCTTGTATTTTTTAATTTTTGCAGTTTCCTCCTCTACACTAATTTGAAGGCATAATTGGATAGATAATGACGGCTGGCACAGCTGGCACAGGACATGGGGCAGGGAAGTGACAGTTGATGACTCCAGCAGAGCCTGCACTTCAGAAGGTAAGGTCACACTGGTATGCCCCAAAAGGCCATATGCCATATATGCCCTGCAAGTTAATGCTGTAAACACTGAAATAAGGGTCAGTTTATGTAAGATGAGCAGAAGACTGGTGTCTTTTCTTTTGGTTAGTCTATTTATTGTCCTTTTATATTCTTTTGTGATTTATATTTTTGATTTCTTTCTTTTTGTATTTTATTATTTCTTAATAAATACTGTTGAGTTTATTGACTATTTTCTAGTCTTGTGGTTTTTGTATATTGAACGCTAGGGGGTGGGGAACCCAGATGCTGAAGCTGAGGGACCATCCTCAGCACAATTTAAGAACTTAAAAATGTCATCACTATCACTGAGACATTAGTCTTTCTGTTGATCAGCTACTATCTTTTATTTTTTAGATTCTCATTTCAGATTTTTCAGCACTCATTTCAGGTGTTTGATTTGTTGATTGTGGACTGCTTTGGTTAGCTTTGTTTTCACCTGCAAGAGTCCTTTTTCATTGTTTTGTTTTTATTGCTGTAGTTGAAGTTGTTTATTACAAAAGTATTATTATGAAAGGGTTAGGGTTTCATATTATTTTGAATAATACAAGCTTTGGTTCTTTTTGACCTGTGCAGGCTGCAAAGCCTCTTCTTGATTTTGAAGGCCACACTTATTTTATGGTTCCTAGCGCACATTGAAGCATTGAGGTGTAGTATTGGAATAAAAGCCTGTTTTGAGTTTTGTGTGATCCCAGCAATTCACAGCAACTGGTAGAGTTCTCTCAAAACATCAGATGGCAGCAGAAGGCTCATTTTGAAACTGGTGAGCTTCAGTTGCACATTACTTAGGGCAGGCAATGCTAGAGGTATGTAGGGTAGCAGGCCGTTTAGCTACCTGTTGCGGCTGTAGGATGTAGGGATACCGCAGGACATCACAGGACTTTCAGAAGACATCCTTATCTCTAGGACTGAAGCTGGGTGTTACACTGGAAATGGGGTTTAAAGGTCACTGCTTGGTAAAAGCTTTCAGAGATTGGTGACAAAAGGTAAGCTGAGGCAAAGGTTCATATGATAGGGTGATAGTACTGTATAACAAGACTAGAGAGAATGAGAGATTTAAGAGACTGAGCAGGAGCATGTTTGATACTTGTTTCACTATAGATTGAGCTACCCCGCTTAGAGGTAGGGGTGTGGCCCAATTGACTTATATGTGCTTAGGAAGAGAAGTACCCCATGTCACAATATACGTTGTCACAGACGTGCGAACAGGAGACAACTAAAGGGCCTGAATAGTTGTAATTCCATGCCTAACCAGGGGGCGGCTAGGTGCACTGATTGTCTCCCTCAATCCCTTACAGACCATTACTGGGAAATCTTACCTGGTTCCGGCGCTACCAATGACATCACTTTCGGTTCCAGCGCTGCCCATGATGTCACTTCCATTTTCTGGCCCTGATGTAGTCACATCCTCCTCTTGGCTTTAAAACTGCCATCTTAAGGCAGTAGTTCAGTTCAGTCATGGACTCCATTCTGTAAAGATCTGTTGTTGTTTTTCAAACGATTTGCAGCCAGGACACAATATACGGGTGGCTGCCCCAAACCTTTGTGATGCCTGATTGTATTTATTTTCACAACGTATATTTATATTTTATATTTTAAATAATCTGATTGATTGTCAGATTTTACATAAGATGAGTTTTAAAATCTTTACTTTAGCTTAAAATCCAAAGAAAAACTTTTCAGTTTTAGAGCTAATGAGGTTTATCATTTTAGATTATTATATTCCCATTATCCTGAGGCTTAATAGGATAGACTTGGGCCTTTGCACCCCTTATATTGGATGAATGGTTGGACAGATTTTTTGATTGCATGATACACATTTACATTCATCTTAATTCATTTGCTTTAACAGGCTGTACAATTGCAATTTTGTGCTTCCTTAACTCGTTTCATCTTTGCAAAGTTATTATGATTGTAGGACTATTTCTGAGGTAGGCACCAAATGACTGGAAACAAGCTTCAACAGGAATGTTTTATTATTAATATTTACAATCTTACAGATTTTCAGACTGACAGATATGAAAAGTAATAAAGAAATGAAATCCACTCAAAAATAAGTCAATGTATAGTACTGTATATACGAGGTATGGAAGAATTGGGGAAATGTCAATGAACTTTAAGCCCCAAAGTTGCCAATATAACCTTCACCTCTGATTTACTGTGTGACTTTAAACAAGTCACTTTGTGCTTCAACTGTAAAAAAAAAATACATATACACAATTGTACCTTAGCACAATGGAGGTGGTGTTCACTACAGACAGGTTTGCATACCAGGAGAAGGTGGGAATGGAAGATGCCATCATGTACATGCTACACCGATCCCTCTCCCATATGGACAGAGGCAGTGAGTGGTGCACTAAGAATGATGTTTCTGGACTTCTCTAGTGCCTTCAACACCATCCAACCTCGGCTCCTTAGGGACAAGCTGACAGAGATGGGAGTAGATTCATACCTGGTGGCATGGATCGTGGACTATCTTACAGACAGACCTCAGTTTGTGCGTCTCGGGAACTGCAGGTATGACATTGTGGTCAGCAACACAGGAGTGCCGAAGGGGACTGTACTTTCTCTGGTCCCGTTCAGCCTATATACATCGGACTTCCAATACAACTCGGAGTCCTGCCACGTGCAAAAGTTCGCTTACGACACTGCTATCGTGGCCTGCATCAGGAGTGGGCAGGAGGAGGAGTATAGGAACCTAATTAAGGACTTTGTTAAATGGTGTGACTCAAACCATCTACAACTGAACACAAGCAAAACCAAGGAGCTGGTGGTAGATTTTATAAGGCCCAGGCCCCTCATGGACCCCGTGATCATCAGAAGTGACTGTGTGCAGAGAGTGCAGACCTATAAATACCTGGGAGTACAGCTGGATGATAAATTAGACTGGACTGCCAATACTGATGCTCTGTGCAAGAGAGGACAGAGCTGACTATACTTCCTTAGAAGGCTGGCGTCCTTCAACATCTGCAATAAGATGCTGCAGATGTTCTTTCAAAAGGTTGTGGTGAGCCCCCTCTTCTATGCGGTGGTGTGCTGGGAAAGCAGCATAAAGAAGAGGGACGCCTCATGCCTAGACAAACTGGTGAGGAAGGCAGTCTCTATTGTAGGCATGGAGATGGACAGTTTGACATCCGTGGCAGAACGACGGGTGCTGAGTAGGCTCATGTCAATCATGGAGAATCAACTGCATCCACTGAACAGTATCATCTCCAGACAGAGGAGCAGCTCCAGTGACAAAGTGCTGTCACTGTCCTGGTCCACTGACAGATTGAGGAGATCATTCCTCCCCCACACTAAGCGACTCTTCAATTCCACCCCGTGGGTAAACATTAACATTATACAAAGTTATTGTCTGTTATACCAGCCTTGCACTCTCCACCTTGCATTTTTTTTAATTTGCACTGCATTTTTATCACTCTTTAATTAATATTGTTTTTATCAGTATGCTACTGCTGGAGTATGTGAATTTCCCCTTGGGGATTAATAAAGTATCTTTCTATCTATCTATCTATCTATCTATCTATCTATCTATAAAACAAACTTTCATTTCTTTTTATAAATTACATGACCAAATATAAACAAAAAGTATGTGACTAGAAAGCGTGTCGAGGTTTCTTCATGGTGGCCTGCGCCACCACCACCTACTCAAAGCATCATGATGCTCCAACAATGATGGACTGAAAGCCGGAAGTCTACGTGACCATCATCATCAAATCCTTCCGTGAGAACCCTAAATACAAGGAGGACTGTTTCATTTATGTTAGGTAGAATGCCCAGAATGGACTGGGCGGTCTCATGGTCTGGAATCCCTGCAGATATTTTTTTTTTTTCTCCAGCCGTCTGAAGTTTTTTTATGTTTTTTCTGTCCACCCTGCCCATCGGACCTTACTTATTCTATGTTAATTAATGTTGACTTATTTTATTTTTTACTGTGTCTTTTATTTTTCTATTCTTCATTTTGAAAAGCACTTTGAGCTACATTTTTTTGTATGAAAATGTGCTATATAAATAAATGTTGTTGTTGTTGTTGTTAATGAGGTGTAAATAAGTAAATAAATGAGATATGCATATGGTGAGTAAAATAAGGTGCCTTTCCGCCATAAGAACTTTTTTCAGGAACCAGTGACTTTTTAGAAACTCAGGATTTTTTGCAGCATTTCCAGTGCAGGAACTTGGGGCATTTGTAGTTCTTGGTAGGTAGCTCCTGGTACTATTTTAGTTCCTACTCTGGAGAATGTACTTTTTGTTAACCCAGGAACTATCCTGAGTGAGACTCCAGTGATGAATTGTGCTGTTTAGCTGACCACAAGCACTGTCTCCATCTTACAAATCTGTCAGTAGTTTGGACTTTGGAGAGTTATCGGTGAAGATGAAGTGTTGCACTTTGCGTTACATTACTCTTCATAGCTGCTGTTTCTGGTGCGTCATGCTATGTACCACAGTGAAGCAATACTCTCCCATATGAACTTCTGATTGTGCTGCACTTCATGCTGCATCACTCTTCATAGCTCCCTCCCTGGTGCACCGTGAAGAAATAAGTATTGGGTGTGTGGGTCAGCAGTGAACTTCTGAAGGTGGCTATTATGGGAGCATCTTAAACCTGACACCATCAGTACTGTAACTGAGATGAGCTTGGCAGATAAGGACAACCCACACTTGGCGCAAGGGGATGGTGTAAAAGGGATCAGTGCTTTTATTAAAAAAAAAACAAACCAACCAAATGTTAAAAAAGTGCAGTGCTTCAAGATGTTCCATAAATAAATAATCCAATTAAAACAAAGGTAAGGCGGAGGTTAAAATCAAAGTAAATAAATCCATTAAAAATGAGGTTAAAATACAGGCAGCACTGTCCTTACTTAAAAGCCCGGTGCCTTTTTATCCCGTATGGGCCTTGCAGTAGAGGAGTCATCCTACAAATAGTGGCAGCTTACCTCCCACAGATCTAGACTTTGGTTCTCAATGGTCATGGCGCTCACCTTGGAGCTCTCCTCCCAATCCTCTTTGACCCCCGCTACCTTTATGGTCTTCTGCGGTGAGTCGCTCCTACTCCTGGTCACTCCTCAGACTTGTTCAGCTAGAGAGACTCATTTCAACTGTCCCGAGTGTTGGGCTCTTTTTCCAGCTGCCTGCCTTCTCTTTTCTTTGAGCCTGCTCCCTTCAGCTTGCTCGCACCAGCTCCTTCCACCTCCTATCATTTTCTCTCTTTCTTCCTTTAACCTCCATTCACTTTTTCTTATGTGATTCCCCCCCCTCTCGCACTTGTGCTTCCCTTTTAAAATGGGGACATGGCACAGCTGTGGCAATCAGCAGCTCCCAACATTATTCAACCCCCTCTCCCCCTCCAGTCCACGAAGACGCGAATGCAACAATTATTTCTTTGGCTCACTTCACATCACATCATTCTTCTTTGCAAGTCACATATTTTGCATAAAAGTTATAACTCTTATTTTGTGGTGGGAATGCAACACACGAAAGTTGCCAGGATGCACAAGTAACCCACTTCCTACATTGTAAAGGAAATCAATAGTTAATGTTTGTGTGGAATCTGCACATTCTCTGATGTCTACTTGTGCTTTCCTCCAGGTGTTTTGGTTTTCTCCCATATCCCCAGAGACATTCAGGTAAGTTAACTGGCAATCCTAAATTGGCACTGGATGAGTGTGAGTGTGGGTCATTGCAAACATTGGCCCTGCATTGGACTACCCAGTGCTGACAGGATAGTCTTCAGCTTCTGTGACCCTGAATTGGAATAAATGGGTTTGGCAAAGTTATGTTATGTACAGAAGGTAGGGATCTGCTCAGCTAGACCACTTTAAGGATCATACAGAATATTAACACATTTCACATTAGATAAGAAAAAACTGATCTAGAATCTGTTGTGAACAGTTGTCAGCCAGCAGTTGTGGAAACACAACTATTTGTTCAGAATATATTATGAAATGTTAATCTCCATACTTATCTAATCAATCAAGTCATTTTAGAAAGCCTAACATTGGTTTTCCTGCATTTTTGTAGAAAATTTCATTTAGGTTATCAAGTTATCCATGCAACACTGAGCTAAGTTATAAAAAGGAATGCATGTATGGATTCTAAAATTTACTGCTTGCTGAATTGTATACAGGTGGCACAGTGTAACTGCCTTACAGCTCCAGAACTGTTTCTCTAAATCCTCAGTTACTGCCTGTGTGCAGTCTGCAAAATCTCAAAAGATTTTATTTGATTTCATCAGTTACTCATTTCTTTCCACACTCCAAACTGTGAAAATACATTAGTTTGCTTTTTATGAGTTTGTGTGTGTGTGTAAATGTGTCTTGTAAGCTGGTTTGGAGAAAGGAATGAATACATTTTTCACCCCATCACAGCTCATGAAGTGCATGTTACATAGCTACATAAAGATGGTATTCAAGAAGAAACAGTAAAGAACATATTCAAGAATTCTTGTTTAAAATGCCACTGTTATTGCTTTTGTTTGTCTGCTGTGTTTTTTTTATTTTTTGGCATCTCTATTTTTTCAAAGATAGTGATTAAATTACGGTGAGTGATATAAAGAACAGAAACATTCACTTATTTCAAACAAAAAAAACTTCATTTTGAAAGGGATACCAACAAGAGTAAAATTAACTTGTTTTAAATCAATTGAACCTTGGAAAAATAGATTGTTAACTCATTTTATTCAGAAAAACTGAAACAAGTGAAAGTACATAAATCTACTGCCATTGGTAGACAGTTATTTGCAAAAGCCATCACACAGGCTAAAAATAGTTTCAGCAGTGCTAAGCACCTGCTGCTGAGTCCCATATCACTTTTCTTGCATCTGTGCCTGTGATGCTAGTTATCAAACAGAACAATCTGACTTCATCTCACTGTGCATAAGACATGAAGAATGAGCTTCTCAGAGAGGGCAATCAAAAGCTGTATATCATCGGACCCAAATATAAATGACACTGATCAACCTCTGTTAAGTTGTAGGAATTTTATTCTGGATATGATCTGGGCCACTCAAACTTTTTGTTAAAGGCCTTGCAAGTCATTCATATGAATATTATAAATATATATATATATACTGTATATATATATATATATATATATATATATATATATATATATATATATATATATATATATATATATATATATATATATATATATATATATATATATATACTGTATATCTATATATATTTATACACACGTTCTATCTACCCATGTTGTGTTTTTCAATGTACTCATTTTAGTCATTTAGATTCAGACACTCTTATTTTCTTTGTATATAATAGGCACAATATGATTTAGGCAGCAATAATATTATTTATCTTTCATTTGAAACAACTTTTTTAAAAATAACATATAAGAGGCTTGCAATCTAACTGAAAGAACTGAGAGGTCAAAGCACACATTGCTAATGGCTGAAATACAGAATGCAATGGGTTATAAAGAAAAATACAAAAAAAAGTTAAAAGTGTTGTCTTCCAAAGATCAGTACTGGGGAGGTTGCGTCTAGATCTGAATAAAAATGTAAATAACAGGTTGATTAACTTTGCTGATGACACAAAGCTAGTTAGCAAGAAGTATGCCCTAGAGTCAGCAAAATTGGTTGCACAAGTATTACATCAGGATCAAAACCAAAAATTCAGTATTACTTGGGCCCAACTCAAAGTGTATGGAATATAATCAAATCATTTCTATTTAATATCTTCTTTTGGCTGCTCTCGTTAGGGGTCACCACATCAGATCATCTTCTTCCATATCTTCCTGTCTTCTGTATCTTGTTCTGTTACACGCCCCACCTGCATGTTCTCTCTCACCACATCCATAAACCTTCTCTTAGGCCTTCCTCTTTGTCTCTTCGTTGGCAGCTCCATCCCTAAAATTCTTCTCCCAATATATCCAGCATCCTATTTATTACACAACTGAGTTTACATGAAATGAAACATGCAAAAAACCTCTTGAAATTGGTGGGTCCTTGGTAATTTAAACTAAAAGTGCAAAGAAAGTTCACAAAAATACATTTTTCTTTAGGGTAGCTAAAAGGCAAAAATAACATACCGATTTTGTGGTTTGGTGTGCAAGTGTGTTTATACACTCATGTGCTCCATCTTTTCCTGAAAGAGTAATGGGCATATCTAAGAAATGTTGCTATTCTGGTTCTTTTGAAGGTCATCCTTCATTACTAATACCTGTTTGGAATGCTACTAAATTCACATCAAAATGGCATTTTAAATTAATTAATTTGAACTAAAATGTATTTGCATTTGTGACTTTTCAAAGCAATGAATTATAAGAATCCGATTACTTGGTGAAGTTTTGATTTTTTTTTTTGTTACAAATTGGAAACGTTTGTTCAAATATTTTAATTACAAAATGTATCATGCTCAGCTGATGTCACATTCAGTTGCATTGCAGATGTTAAAGATGCTAATGAATACTGACAAATTAACTGATTTAATTTGAACACAATATACTCTTCACACTGACTGGTAAGATGCACCATTGTATGTACATTTAGCCATGAAGAACAGGTGTTGATTGTTGCCTTTGTGACTCACAGTGCCGTCTGACTACTGAGATGAATCAGTAAATTAGTTTCCAAGCTACCGCAGTGTCTTAAAAAATGTTTGGTCTCTCACTGGTTGTATGCAGTATTGAGTATTTTTCACAATGAATGCAGTCTGATCAATTTTGAGATGTAAGTGCATATTATCCAAAGGAAAAAAGTGAAAGTTTAGTACTCTATTTGCATAATGTACACATTGGTAAATTTGTGTTCTTTGCAGCTTAAGATTGGTAAGGTCATGTAAAATAAAGACTCAAAACAATTACCTAGATCTCATTGTGACACACTTTGGTCAAAACTTGAATGATTGTTGTAAATCTTAGTTTTGAGGGAAAACTGTACTTATTAAAGATAATTGGACAAAAATAATGAAGAAAATTTAGACAACAGTTTAATTCACCCATGTTGTAGCGCAATTGGTGTTAGATTATTCTTAAAATAAAAAAGATGGATCTCTGCGTCATTGTCTCCAAGTAAAGCATAGAAAACTCCAGTACCTCTGAGTTGTATTTGTTTCTTACACTGGTTGTTACAATATTATATGAATGAATTAATTTTGTCAGTACTATGTTATATTTTGTTAATATAGTTTTGTTTTGTAAATAAATATGACTATTTACTAAACTAATCTACTGTACATCATTTTTAAAGTAGCTGTTCTGTTGTGCATCTTTTCTCTTATCTGTTATCTATATATATATATATATATATATATACACACACACACACATATTTACAGTATATCTACTATATGATAAAATGCTAAGGTCTTTGCATGCAGTCTATCACAGCAACCAGACAGCTTTGGTGGCGCAACAAAAGAGGAAGTGTGAGTGTGAGATGCACGAAGAGGAGTAAAGGCACACACTGAGAAAGTTGCATTCAATGTACAAAAAGTGTGAAAACGGACAGGAGGAGAGAAAGTCACCTCAGAAATAATGAATATCTGAGAAGCAGGCTTCACTGTTAAACATTCTAGAGAGCAACAGCCAGTGAGGAGAGGTTCAGACACACACAAATACAAAGGAAAGGTGAAGGTACACGTAGGGCAAGAGTTAGCAGATATTTTTCAATTATTCTATTAGCTGTCTCTGACAGGTACCATGTCGACTTAAATTATATATTAACATATTGTTTCTCTCTATTGAGTTTCTATAAATTTTAAATTTTCCCCTTGGAACAAGTATCTATCTATCTATCTATCTATCTATCTATCTATCTATCTATCTATCTATCTATCTATCTATCTATCTATCTATCTATCTATCTATCTATCTATCTATCTATCTATCTATCTATCTATCTATATCTGTTGCTCTTCACCATTTAGAAGCTAAGTCTGTAGCCTAATGCAAGAAGCTGACATTTATAAAAAAAAAAAGAATGGTATTGTTAAAATAGTTAATATTCTTAATGCTGAGGTTGACAAACCAACATATAAAAGCAAATGTTACAGCAAATTCAATAAAACACTTAGAAAAGTGTCATTAGGGTTTTAAAACAAATGACTTTCCTAAGAAAGAACAACTTTGTCTGCCCCTTCTAATAAATTAATTTTGTGTTAAGATCAAAGTTTCGCCTGTTATCAGTAATTGTCCCAAGTTATTTGTAATGCTCCACTATGTCCACACTCTCCCCTTTAATTAATGTGGAGATACCGGCAAGAGGGGAACACCTAAAATGTTCAACCATTTCCTTTGTTTTATATAGCTGTAAAAAAGGAAAGATCACACCACTGAACAAACTCATCAACAACAGGTTCAACAACCTTATCTTATAGATGATTCCCAATGACAAAGTCAAATGCAAATTTCACGATATGTCTGTCCTTGGGTGAACTCCTGCAGTCATTTGTGTACAAGAAACCTGCTTAACCAAAATAATAAATCATACATTACCATGGACATTTGAAGCACAGGAAGCATTCAATAATTCAAGGTGTTTAGTCACAGCTGCTATATTCCATCATTACAGACTGCTCATTCCTTTTTGAAGTTAAGGCTGAATCTTTCGATTTAAAGATGGGACAATTTTATCTCAGCATTACTCAGCATCGTTGAAAATTATATCACTTTGCTTATTACTGTAAGAAATTGCTACCCACAGAATAAAACTATAATGTGGGCAATTGGCAATTGTTAGCCATAAATATGGTCCTTGAAGACTAGGGGCAAATGCTCAAGCAAGCTGAATACCCCTTTGTGATCTTTACTGATCAAATGAATCATATGTGTTTGAAATCTGCTAATATAAAGATTATTCAGTCAAGGTAAAAACACCTAACAGCTGGTGTCCAGTAGAGTATAATTTGTTTCTGAACAAGTTAAAGAGGGAGTCTTATTCTGGGTACATGATCTTTTTCTTAGATGACATTTCTGGTGGCCTTCTAAGAATGAGGAATTTAGGTATTACAGTATATACAAGTTTTGACATCTGTAATCACGTTAAGGCAAGTTCTCCATCTTCTGAAGCCTATTTCTCCACACATGCATCCTTGGCAAGACATCTCAATTGATTTTGTTACTGATTTACTCTATGCTTGCAGCAACAATATAATCTTAGCAATAGTTCATAGATTATCAAAGAGTGCCTATTTTATGTACTTAAAGAAACTTCTGACCACTAAAGATTTATAAAATATTTTTTTATTACAGAATTTTATCACTTTCATGGTTCTCCCAAGTCAATTATCTCTGACCATGGCCCTCAATTTATTTCAAAAGTCTGAAAAAATTTTGTGAAACGATGGGGATAATGGTTAACCTTACCTCTGGTTGTCTCTGCCAAAGTAATGAACAGAGAGAAAGGGTTAATCAAAATTTAGAGACATTCCACCAGTGTACTATGTGTGAAAGCAATTGTTGTTTACTGCTTCTATTAGTGGAATTAGCTAGAAGTGTTTTAACACCTCCAAAAAAATTTCTTCCTTTGAGTGTCTAAATGGGTTTAACCTTCCTTATCTCTACTGGAACTAATAATTCAGCAATTTCTAGAAAGACAGAATTTTTGAAGTACCTGTTGGACTATATGAGAGAAAATGTTTATGTCAGAAAATTCTGCAAAAATAATTTCAGATTAAAAGTTTCTCCTGAATCCAAAGTCGATCAGAAAATGTGGCTCACTACATGAAATATTTACCTTAGGGTTCTGTCTCAGAAATTAATACCAAGGTTCTGTTGTGTTTCAGCCAGCATCTCATCCTTGGCTCTAATTATTTTCTTTTAAAGGTTTTTGTGTTTTATTCAGTATTATTTTGTAATTTTTTTAAATTTTGTTTTAACTTTATTGTATTTATGCAGGGTGGCGCAGTGGTAGCATTGCTGCCTCGCAGTAAGGAGACCTGGGTTTGCTTCTGGGTCCTCCTTGTGTGAAGTTTTCATGTTCTCCCCGTGTCTGCGTGGGTTTCCTCCAGGTGCTCCTGTTTCCTCCCACAGTCCAAAGACATGCAGGTTAGGTGCATTGGCGATCCGAAATTGTCCTTGGTGTGTGTATGTGTCTGTATGTCCTGGGGTGAGTTAACACCCTGCCCAGGATTTGTCCCTGCCTTGTGCCCTGTGTTGGCTGGGATTGGCTCCAGCAGACCCCCATGACCCTGTAGTTAGGATATAGCGGGTTGGATAATGGATGGATGAATGTATATATGAAATGTATTTGGCTTCATGTTTTCAAAAGATTTGTATTTTTTTTATCCCTGACTAAAATCTGACCACTGTTGGAGTGATATCTATCTGTGTGTAAGGATTTGTATCTTTGGACACAACTACTCAAAAACTAGTCACTTAGTCTAAATTTAACATGTCACAGTTACTAGAAAAGTAAAATGCTAAAAGGCTATTAATTTTGTGCAAAATCATTCTAGTGCATTTTGACCTACAGAGATATTGATTGTAATACTTTTGTGCATATTTGTGCCTCACCTACAGTACAATTGTAAAAGGAGAATATCAAATTTTTAAGGAGATATGATTTTTCTTTTTCATTCTACATAATTATTAGTTTGCAGTATTGTACTGCCAAACTCACAGCTTTATACCGACAAAATAGCGAGGGGAGACATCAGATCTGTTTTAAATGGAGTAAATGAGATACCGGCTAAACTTACCTACTGGCTATTTAAACATGCAAGACAAAGGAAAATCTCATGAATCACTTTCTGTCCAAAATACCAGGGAAAACACAACAAAATCATAACAAGAGGCTTATTTACAGTCTTTCTCAGTTGCTTTGTTGCATTTCTCACAACAGAATTGCAGTTCTCAAAACTGCTCGTTCAATTCCCACAACCTTTAGTCATTTGTGCACATCATAACAGCAATTTCTGGGTGTTTTCGTCATTTTCCAATTGCTTTAGTTCACTCAGACAGTGCTTATGTGCAATTCTCAGCTATATCATGCATCAGCGGTTGTCATTTTTTCATTGTGTAAGTCATTGCAGTCAAAAGTGTTCAACAAGATATCATTGGCTGTCAAGTGTATTTTCTAGGTTTCTACAAAACTTTTTTTTTTTGGTTTGTATTCACAATACTAATGATTCCTGCACCACCTTAAATTGCTCTCAGGTGACACATTATTCGGGGCAGGTGTGAGATCTTAGATCAATCAGTCTCAGTTGCTTTGGTGCATTTCTCACAGCAGATTTAACATTTGCATAACAGCGAGTGCATTTCTCAAAACACTTAGTGCAAATGGCAAAGCATGATCAATGGCAAACAACATCAAAATACAAAACACATTTCAGTATGTATATATTGTTTTCGATGTTGTCATTTTTTTCCTTCATTTTATATGTTATGCATAAAGTATTGAAATGCATTTTTTTGCTAGACTCCAAGTGCAGTGCATGGTATGTCACCATATACCTGTGCAATCAATAAAATATTCTTCTTGAATAAATCTCCCGCATCGGTGTTTTGTATTTTTATGTTTCCTGCCCTTGTCATTCAGATGTTTTGTGCATCAGAAAATGTTTAGATTGTGCCAATTTTATATTGATAACATGACTTTACATTTTGGCTGTCATGTCCGTAGACGATGATTCATGGACTTAGCATTTTGATGGCACTGACATATCCAGGGATGTAAATACTTGCTTTTGAGGCATGGATTAAGGATTTTGAAGAGGTTACCTGCTTTTACTGGTCATCCGTGATGTTTTTGCCATTTGCTCTAAGTGTTTTGAGAAATGCACTCGCTGTTATGCAAATGTTAAGTCTGTTGTGAGAAATGCACCAAAGCAACTGAGAAAAACTGTAAAAAAGCCCAAATTATTCCAAATATTTCAATGCAGTTTTTTTATTTCTGATCACAATATACAGTATATGTACAGTATGTAAATATTGCAATCATTATACTTCTAAAGGTATACACTTCCTGATTGAATCTTTAAGGTCATGCAATCGCTTGTACTGGAGGATTATGTTGGACTTTCAAGCACTCTTGGATTTTTGAATCTTACTTAACTTACTGTTTCCATTATGTACAATATCTGAGCATAGTGCTATTTTACTTTAGATTAAATAATGAGCTTCATAATGTTCAGTACCTGAACTGATAAGTTTTAATCTGTATATGTTGCTAAAAGTTCATACTAAGGTAAACACAACCTAATAACTCTAAGCCTATTATACTATTTATTACCTCAATGAAATGATACAGGGTTGAGTAGAAACCTAGAAATATTTTCATTAATGTAATATTATAAACAGTAATTTCAGACATCCCACACTATGTAATTTTACTAATTCTGACAGAAATGCAGAATTCATTTTACTTTTAATACCCACATATTCAAAGATGTCTTTTTCTATGTTGTTAAATCAATAACAGTCTTCAAATCATTCTTTTTCAACTCTTCAGGTAATGCAACAAGCATCATCTGGAATCAACAATAACTAGAAAATAAGATAATGTAGAATCTGCTCCTAAAGCCCTCCTGATCTAACCAACAAAATCCAAGGCCCTGTACACATTTCTGTTAAAAATAATATTAATATACTGATATAGTAACATTATCTATACTAATAAAAGGCAAAGTCCTAACTGACTGACTGACTGACTGACTCCTCACTAATTCTCCAACTTCCCGTGTAGGTAGAAGGCTGAAATTTGGCAGGCTTATTCCTTACAGTTTACTTACAAAAGTTGGGCAGGTTTCATTTTGAAATTCTACGCGTAACAGTCATAACTGGAACCTACTTACGTATATATATATATATATATACAGCCATAGCCTGCAGCTCGGTCGCCGTGTGAGGCAGAGTTGCGTCTCTCATCGTCATGCCTCCCACGTAATTGAGTGCCTGCCCATATAAGGCCATCCGTCAGCAGCAATCCAATAGACATGCTGCCGCTAAATATTCGCGGGTGAAGGACTGTGCTTATGCAAACGAAGATGAGATGGTCAGGGATAGACTAGTGTTTGGCACAAACTCAGCGAAAGTGCGAGAGAAACTTTTAAGTGCTGGGTCTTAGCTAACATTAAATAAAGCTGTGGACATCGCAAGATTGCACAAGATAGCACAAGCACAGCTTAGAACCTTCAATGCATGTGGCTCACGTGAACTGACTGTGAACATAGTATGCACACAAAAAGCAAGAACTCCAAAGAGCGCTGAACAAAAAATGCATTACACAATTGAGAAGGCAGCAAAAGAATATGAAGCGTGTGACGCATACAAGCATATTCATAAGTGCAGGTACTGTGGAAACAAAGCACACGGTGGAAAAAGTCAATGTCCAGCTAAAGACAGTGTAAAAAATGTGGTAAATTGAACCACTTTGCTAAAGTTTGCAGGACTGGGAAAGGTAAACTCGTGCATGCAGTGTGTGATGTCTCAGATAAAGAGGAAGACAAGCTGTTTATTGATGCAGTAAAAAAGGAACAACCCTTTGAATCTGAACAAGCCTCTGTAGACATATCAATAGGAAAGCAAGGTGTAAAGCTTAAGTTTAAATTAAGTTCATAGACACGTTTCCACTAAATATTCGAAGGCATATCCACAACTTAATACCTGGAATGCCTGTTAAACATCTTAGATTCACGAGTACTGATTTGGATAGTGAACACTTCGATGAATGAAATCTGTTTTCTTTACAACGGGTGACAAACACGGAATATAACTTGAACACAACACATCCTCCAAATACGAACCTGATTGAAAGAAATAATGATAATCAAATCCTTGATGACAGAAACACTCATAACAGTGACAAAACAATTACATTGACAATCATGTTATGTTATTTTTAAAATGTTTCCTTTTCTTTTTCATAACTTCTTTAACACACTACTTCTCCGCTGCGAAGCGCGGGTATTTTGCTAGTCATATAATAATTACTAATAATATCATGGTGTTGTATGCCTTCAACCACAGCCAAAGGTATTATCACAGCAGGATCCTACTCCTCCAGCAGGTGGTTGGTCAACAGTGCAAAATAAATAAATAAATAAATCAATGATTGAATGTTGTTCTATAACATTGTTTACCCATAGCCTTTAGAACAAATTAATAATCATGAAACAACCTTTTCTACAGGGATCTCTGGTTAGCTGGATTCAGTTCAACAATGGAGGCTTACTACATCTACAATCACTTTGCTTTTTTAATTATCCTACTTTATTAAAATACACTACACTTAATGTTTGAATTCTTCTTTATATCATAGGTACTCTGTATTTATTTTTTATTATATACAAGACTATATGCATTTTGCATAGGAAAAATGTTAATAGAGCATTTCCAAACTCACTGTGTACAATGGCAAGCTTTTTTTTTACTGCATGTCTTTTAAAAACTATGATAGCCAAATAAATGATTTACTCATTGCACCTCTTTTTGCAGTGTGAAAATATATGAACAACTAGTATTCATAAATATATTTATAATGATGAAAACTGGATTGAGTACATTTTGAAAATTGTTCTTACAATTATTCTTCATGTTGCCAAAAACACTCATCTCCCTTGTCTTCTAATAAATAACTGTAAGTGGCCATTTATATTGCATATACTTCACACATAGCTCAAAGTTCTAGTATCCTTAGGGCCTATGTTGTACCCTTAAAACCAAACTTATAGAATATCTTCTGTCTCTTCATAGTTTTCTTTGTTCCTTTTCTTTTGCATAATTAAATATTTCACTTTCTCTGAGTACTCTACTTGAAGATTAATGCCAGTGCCATAATTCATCAGTTCTTTGGTCACTTCATTTTCTCATACCCATTCTGTCATTCTACAGCCACTAAAGCTGTCTGGAAATGCTATCTACACTTGATCGCAGTCTAATTGATGGTTGGCATGTTAATAACCTTCTGGCTAGATACTTCTTTTATGTTCCCTCTGCCATAAAACACTCATTTATTGATTATTTGTTTCTGCTCTTACGTCAGTTTTGTCTCTTTTTGAATGTTACAAATGATTACATGCCATTTCTTAATTCTAAAGCCATTTACCTTGAAATATATTTCTGCTAAGCATAGTATACATTATTATTTTGGTTCTACTTCTACTTGTACATTCATCTGAGAAATGTAGTATTTTGATTTGCTGGGTTTAAGCACCTCATAACTGTGCATTTGAAAAATGAGATCATCAGTTTTTGTTACGAGAAAATGCTTTTTTCCACTTTCTCTTTCAAAACTAAAAGATTCTTACTTTTATTACTCTTAATATCATACAGTCTGATAAGCAGTTTGGTGAAGTGGATATGGAACTGGACTCCAAACAGATCAATAATTTCATTAATGCTTTCACTAATAAATTAGTTCAGTAATCCTTCTATATAAAAGCGGTCGGGATTGTCCTTCCGTCCCGTGAGTGCTACGCAGGCGCAGAGTTTCACACACGCCCCGTCCATTTTGCAATGCATGATGGGATTTGTAGTTTCGTATTTCCAGGTAAAAGATGATTTTCTACTCCAGACTGTGCGATATCTTCTTCTTCTTTCTTACTATATAAAAGCGGTCGGGATTGTCCTTCCGTCCCGTGAGTGGAAAGCGTAGCGGTATTCCGCTTATCACAGACTTACAACTTGCAGCTTGCGGTACGAAGCGACATGATGTGAGCAGAGTTCTGGTGCTCCCATTGTTCCCTTGCTTTTGTGCGCGATGCGCTGTAAAAATAGACAAAATTATGTCTCTGGAAATAATTAATGTTGATGGAGTACAAATGCCTCACCGCGTAGTAAATACAGTATCAGAGGGGTTCAAAAGGACGACCTCAATATAGAAAAAAAGTTTAAATTTCATCACAAAAATAACAGAAACTGTGAGTATTAAAGTAATACCACTCAAATGCAATATAACCAAATGAATGAGTTTGTGTAAAATATCAAATTGATCTACATATTGAATTGCCTTAAGAAGTGGTCAACTTAAAAGTCGGTCGCCTTAAAAGGCGGGTCAGTCTAGTACAAAATAAAAGAGTTCAGTAATGCAAAAATTAAAACAAAAGAAAGGGCAAAAATTTAAATTTCAAAAGATCCTCAAGATTCAAGAAAGAATTATTCCAATAGCAATTAATCCTTTATCTTGTATCAAAAACATAGTCCCTTAATCCAAAAATCTCAATCCTGAAATACAAAACTAACCAACAACACTGCACATCAGCTGTGGAAACAGGTATCTAACATAGGACTCTGAGATAACTGCTGGTGGCACTTGGAAGTCTGAATTGAACAAGACTAGGATTAAACAATAAAAGTCAGAATGAGTAAAAGTAAAAGCCAAGAATGGGCAAGGACAAAAGAATAAATGACAAAATAAAATGGTAAAATAGAACTGCAATCCATACACCAAGTTATGGAAACTATTAACCTCAAATTCCAAATAAAGGAGCCAAAACATGTCTATCACTATCACTAGTCAACAGCATATTTTGGACAATTTGACGCGTCCCTTAAAACCCTTTACTTATTTGTAGTCACTACTCAAGTTCAGCAACAATCTTTTAACAAGGCCCCAAGGACTTGAAGTGACTGTATTTCTTTTTAGAATTCTTTTTTCATGTTATTATTTATTCTTTTCAAATGTTTGCGTAAGTGGCATGAATAGATATGTTCATATTTATTTTTGTTTCTATTTTGAGTTGTTTTCATTTTTATTGTGGTTATATAACTGCAATAAATATTTGATGGATGATATATGTACTGTTTATGTTTACAGTTGACTTTTAATCTTATTTACATTTCTTCTTTATGGTATGCAGCTGTAGGATATGTTTTACCATTTCTCCTTTTGTTTTGGGCAGATTATTTTCTGATTCATTATTACAATATAAATTGTTAACTTTTCATATCTTATCTTTCTACTTTATAATTGACTAGCCAAAGTACCCAGTGTTTCTTGGGTATATTTGTAGAATGGGTTAAGGAAAGAAAGAACGCAACAGCTTTTTTATTTTTTAAATGCTGATCTTGTTGTTATTTTTGGCTGTCCTGACCATCATCCACATTGTCTCTCTATCGATGTCTCTGCTGTCATTGACAAGAAATTGTTATATCCATAATATAGACATTTATTATTTTTGCACCTATAAATTGAAGTATGCCAAAATTAATAATTTAAATGAAATTATGCTCAGACGAAAATATGAATTTACAATGTTTGCTTTACTTCTCAGCATTAATACTCAAAGAAATTTAATTTGATTTGCATTTTCATAGTCTTTATTAATATTTCTTTTTCCACTCTTCCACCCATTTTACATTTCTATTATATAGTCAAGAAAAACCAGGGTGTATTCCAACACGAGAATTTAAGAGGCAGGGGCTGTGAAAGAGCACATACTCCCCCAATTACACAGTCTGGACAAATTTAGAAATGATAATTAATCTAAAATACATATTTTTTGGATATGAGAACCAAATTAGGCGTACACAGAAAATGCAAACTCCATAGAAAAACTGACCGAGCTGGGATTTTAATTTAGGTCTATGAAGCTTTGATGCAAAAGTGTTGACCACAAGCAACAATATCGTAATGTACGTTTTCATTAAAATAATGATGAAGTACAAGTATTCAGTTTTCAACAGTAAATCAATAAAAAAATAGAATATTATAAAAATAATATTACTCACACATTTTATTTAATATTCTTCTTAAAATCACTTTTGTATGTGGCATGTGTCACATTTGCATGAAAAGATAGGAATCACTACAATAGAAAAGCTCACTCATAATGCATTTTGTAAGACTAATCACCGCACCTAACCTACTAAATTTAAATGTCACAGTATGATTATTCCAATCCTTGAGGAATACATGGTATTTGACAGTTGTTTCAACAAGCTGTGAAATAAAATTGATAAAACTGAGGGGCTCTGTCACTTACTAATTGCCCACCATGGATTTGAGCAGCATCTTTAAATTAAACAAACTGATAACCTTGTGTATGACTTCCTTGGTTGTAGTACCTACTTGAAAGATACTGAGATGCAGAACAGATATAAAGCTCAGAATACAAATGAAAAGGTGAGAATTAGATGCACCAAGAAAAACAAACACCTATAATATGCAATACTGTATATGGAATGATCACACCTTTCACAAAGTGTGGGTTTAGATTCTCAAAACAGCCATCTTTATTGTCAGGAACTAATTTGAGATGGCAAACATTCTTCACTTGTTTGAACTCCATGACTTATTCATGCACTTTAACCTAAATGAGTAAGGTAAGCTATGGTACTAATGAAATGGAAAGGCGTCACTTTATTAACCAAGTACACATACAAATTCAAGAAATGTAACTTGGTGGGAGCTCACACTAACACAATAAATACATAACGCATAACACAAACATTGTATGATAATACAAAAAGAACTAAAGTAACTTTAACCAGACAGATCTTGAAAACTGTGTTCCAGAAACTTTACCAACATGTACAGTGCCCACCAGGGGATCAAACACCCAGGATAAATTACAAATGTAAAAGTCTCCAACAAAGCTCTCCTTACCCCACCCCTTGGACACTCAGGCCATTTTTCATTATTTTTGATTCCTGCATATACACCTCTTATCCACAGAAACAAAGCTATCTCAACAGTGAAAATATGGCCTATGCAAGCCACATCACGTCTAGATTTGCTTTGAATGGACAGACACAGTGGGAACTGTTTGCTCAGCAGGTTGTACGGGGCACAGAGATAGACCTGGAGGAACACACTTCCTCTGTTCTTTTCTACATCTGTAGCTGTGTGAATAATGTCACTATGGAAAAGAAGATGCATTTTTTTCCAAATACAAAACCATGGAACAAAGAGGTGAAACACCATTTAAAAGCACATAACCAGGCATTTACAGTGGGATGCAAAAGTTTGGGCAACCTTGTTAATAGTCAATTTTTTCCTGTATAAATCGTTGGTTGTTACGATAAAAAATGTCAGTTAAATATATCATATAGGAGACACACACAGTGATATTTGAGAAGTGAAATGAAGTTTATTGGATTTACAGAAAGTGTGCAATAATTGTTCAAACAAAATAATGACTATTAACAAGGTTGCCCAAACTTTTGCATCCCACTGTACATCTGGGGTTCTCATAGCCTACAGTGTTGATAGGTCAAATCTGAAAAAAGGTATAAATAAGGCCGGACATATACAGAAAACGTGTGGAAGATCATTTTTACAGCGTGAATACCAAGGGGATTTGGAAAAGAATTAGAGATGTTACTTTGGCCAATGATCTCAACACATTATTTGCCCACTTTGAATCTAGCAACCCTACTCCACCTATAGCCACAGAGGATGCCAAGTATCCCGCCTTGAGACATTATGCATGTATTAGGTACGGCGCACACTCTGCAGAGAATCAACATAAAGATGCTGGACCAGAAGTTTCAGGACAAGTACTTAGAAACTGTGTTGAGCAGCTTGCTGAGGTATTTACAAATATCTTTAATTTCTCCTTGACATTGGAAATGGTACCTGCATACCTTAAGTCAGCCATTTGTTGTGCCAGTGCAAAAGAAAATCAACATCAGTAATAGGAATGATTATTGTCCAATCCTTCTGACACCGACAATAATGAAATGCTTTGAAAGACTGCTTTTCTCTTACATTAAAGCCAACATCCCAGCCTCTCTGGACACATATCATTCTGCTTACAAAACAAAGAGATCTACAGATGATGTAATCTCTTTAGCTCTGCACAACAACTATTTGTAGACTATAGCTCTGCTTTCAATATGGTTGTCCCATTCAAGGTCATCCATAAACTGTACCAGTTGGGCCTCAGCGTACCACTATGTAACTGGATCCTCATCTTCCTGTTAGAGTGCCATCATCCTCTACTCCCTTATCACTTACGATTGTGCACCTCCATATTCACCAATACTATCATAAAATTTGCAGATGACTTAACAGTGTTTGGGCCAATTTCCAATAATGATGAATCAGCCTACAGAGCAAAGATGAAAAATCTGGTGAGATAGTGCTCAGTGAACAACCTATCCCCTCAATGCAGGGAAGACCAAGGAGTTCATCAGCGATTTCAGAAGATCACGTGATGAGTTTTCATCAATGGGAATGGGGTGTAATGTGTATCAAGCTTTAGGTTCCTGGAGTTATATATTTGACCAGAAACCTTTTATGGATAGCTAACACCACAGCATTGCTGAAAAGGCACAGCAATGACTGTTTTTCTTAAGAATGTTGAAAAAAGCTGCCCTCCCTCAACAGGTGTTGCTGACCTACTACCGCTGCACTACATAGAGTATTTTAGCCAATTGTATTTGTGTGTGGTCTGCACACCTGCTGACTGGAAAGCTCTACAGTGTGGTGTGTGTCGAGAGCACAGAGGACTGTCAGGCTGAAGCTTCCTATTGCACACACTGACTCAAAAAAGCCACCAGCAACTTCATAGATTCCACTCACCTATGCCATAAAGTTGGACAGTTTAACATCTGTGGCGTAGCGACGGGCATTAAGCAAATTCCTGTCAATCATGAATAATCCACTGCATCCACTAAACAGTGTCATCTCCAGGCAGAGGAGTAGCTTCAGTGACAGACTTTTGTCACTGTCCTGCTCCACTGACAGACTGAGGAGATCGTTCCTCCCCACACTATGCGACTCTTCAATTCCACCGGGAGTAAATGCTAACATTAATTTTATTTTAATTTTTTTCATTTTTATTACTATTTAATTTAATATTGTTTCTTTGTATCAGTATACTGCTGCTGGATTATGTGAATTTCCCCTTGGTATTAATAAAGTATCTATCTATCTATCTAGTCTACTTGAACTTCTGCTATCCAGCAAATGCTACAGAGTCTTTCATGCATAGGCTCAGAGACAACTTCCCAAGAGCTATAAATGCATTCAGTCTGTCCGATAAGTGCTCCTGGTAGAGCAATTTGCACTATATGTGTATGTATGTTGTACTTGTGCTTTCATGTTGTATATTTGTATTGTTTTATTGTGCTATTTTTGTCATGTTATGATATAATTGTTCTTTATGGAGGACTTGCGCATTGAATCTCATTGTACTATGTACAATAACAATTAAGGAATTCAGTTCAATTCAAGTAACATTATTATAAGTATTAAAGGCCAGCAAATCGTTAGACATAAACTAGTGGACATTGTAATTCAATACACTATTTGAAATAGGTGAAAGCTTAAAAAAAATCACTGTTTGTTGAAAATAAAATTAGGCTGTGTTGTTTTAACTATCTATGCCCTGTAATGTCTCACAAAAGGGTGGGCTTAAAAGATTTGATGTCCAGTATGGGAAGTATCATTAATAATGTAACTGGCCCAAACTTCAATATCTATATAACTCCCAGACCAGAAAGTTGCCCAGTCACGGTTAATTATTTTCTTACTTGATCAAATGATATGTTGAAGTGTGCCCTTGTTCTCAACAGTGATTGCTCCAAACAAGTTAGGAGGCTAAAAAGATGAAATCAACACAAGCAGTGTAGAAATGGATTAACAGCAGCTTTGGAAGTTTGTATTTCTTTAACTATCTTAGAAATTAGAGTTTATTTTGAGCCTTTGTAACAAATCAAATCAAATATGTCACATACAATTATAAACAATTGCCTAGTTATTGAAGCTCCAAAAAATATAAGCATTATAAAAAAAAATACAACATGCAAAAACTTCTGGATACTGCATACTTTCAGTAACAGTATGATGGTCAGATCTCATTGGTTGTGCCAGAGGTTAACATTAAATGCATTGACATTTGAATAAAATGGGTACAGCTTGGTTGAGTCCACAAATAGACAATGCTAATAGGAGTTGCTTATTTCCATTTGTTCCCCTGGTTGATGTCACCAGCATAATAGTGTAGAATATTAGTAACCATTTCTGTTGATAAGTTAATAAATATTAACAGGATACTGTAATATATCTCCCAAGGCAGTAAAGAAGATGGACTCAGACAGAATTTCAATGTCTGGATAATACATTTAAGTCTTACTTATAATGTAGTCACTGTTTTATCATTACTTATTTACATAAATTTCCTGTCCCCCTCCTTCTTTTTCCAGTCCAACTGATCATATCAGATTAAACCCATAAAACATTAAAACAGCGTCTCAATTAAGAGTTATATGCCAGTTCTCCACAGTACATGAACTCTCCATGAGAGACGATAGTTCATCCAACTTATATAACAGAGTTGATGCTGTCACCCGATTTAAATTCCTAAGACATCATTATTCCTAGGAACTTGAAGGACTCTCCATTGAACCACAGATGCTTACAGTTGGGATGATGGGGGATGTCTCTTAAAGTCTTCTTAGTTTTGAGGACAAGATCATTCTGACTGCACCAGGAAATCACAGTCCCAGAAGTTGTAAGATGTCATTGATGTATGATGGGTTCATATGTCCAAGATTGTGGATTTTTCCCTAAAATATTCTCTGGTGTGATATAGGGCTTCTACAGATAGGCTTACAAAATAAGACAATAAGGCCAAAAGACCATTCTACCCAACATAAATGTTCCTAAATCAGTCATCTTTGGTTTCATGCTTGACATGACAGGATTTTGATGAAGCTGGTCTCATGGACATATGAGACACCTGCCTTCATTCCTTCAAAGCAGGGGGCTGCATGGTGCCTCGATCAGACCATATTATAGCCATATGGAAATAATGTTTTTTTGCAGTTTTTTTAAATGTTCCACAATATTAACCTGGCGATTTTCTATAGCTAAAGTATTCCAGATTTTAAGTGCAAAAAAGCAAAAGTGCTGCCTCACCACTTCTTTTAAGTTTGGCTCTTGGAATTATAAACAGACCTCCACTCAAAGATCTAAGGTTAAAACTTGGAATGTAGGGGGACAGACATTCTGAAATATAGGACGGAGTGAGATTATTTAAGACTTTATAAACCATTAGTAGTATTTTAAAGTCAATTCTGAATGACATAGGTAACAAATGTAATGACACTAAAACTGATGAAATGTGCTTGAATTTTCTTTTTCTAGTTCTGCACTAATTGCAACCAGTTGATGTCGTTTTTTAGGTAGTCCGGCTAGAAGTGCATTTCAGTAATCTAGTCGACTAAAAACAAAAGCATGAATTAATTTTTCAACATCTTGTAGATTCATTAGAGGTCTAACGCACTCCTCATAATCTGGTTAATATGTGATTTAAAGTTTACATCAGAGTCCATGATAACCCATCAATTCTTTACCTCTGCCTTAATTTTTAAACCTAATCAATCACTAAGATTTTTCAAACTAAATAAGGAAAAAACACAAAGCTACTTCTCATCTATTCAGAAATACCGCTAAACATTGGATCAGTGAGCCAAGAGCATCAGGGTCATCAGGTGCTATCAATAAATAAAGCTGTGTGCCATCTGCATAGCTGTAGTAACTCACCTTGTGCTTTAAGATTATCTGACCTAATGGAAGTATGTAGATTGAAAAAACCAGCAGAGTCAGAATAGATCCTTGTTGTGCATAATATACAATATCATGGATCTCCGAAATACAATCACCACAACTAGTGCTGGGCGGTATACCATTCATACCAAAAAACGTTTTTTATTTTTTTTATGATATGGATTTTTCTTATACCTCAACACCGGTTTAAATTGCCTAAACGACGTTCGGAACGTGGCGCAGCGGGAAACTGTTCAAGTGGGGACCTTTTTCACTGCTACACCACTAAACACAGATTTGTTGCACTAGGGCTCTTTTTCACTGCTACACCACCAAATAGTGGGCGGTAGCATAGGTATGCCGCGCGGTGAAAATGGACAGAGAGCATTCCGAAACTGAACTAAAAGTAAAGTTGAACATGATGAACAGAAGAACTTTTGCCAAAAAAAGGAGTCACGTCCGTCGCCTGGAGATAACTTTAGTTTTAAAAGGTCAGATGTGTAAATACTGTTTCTATACTACTGGATAATACTGCAAGCCAAGTTGTACTTGTTTTATTTGTTTTTAATACGGTATAATGTAACTGGGTACTGCCTTGCATTTGCATGTTTTTCTGGTGGGTGTACTCGGCGTGCTTCAGTTTCCTTTCAAAGTCATGTAGGATGTGGGGTTTTGTTGTGCTATATTGACCCTGCTAGTGTATGTTTTGCTTGTATTCATCCTGCGATGTGCTGGCAACTAGTTCAGAGATGGGCGCAACTCTGAATGGATGGCATAATTAAACATTGTCACACATGTACGATTAGGAGGCAGTTAAAGAGCCTAAAGGTGAGTAAAACATCGCGAGATAAGGGGATGTCATGTGGTACTTACCTGAACTCTCTTTTGCCAACAGGAAACAAGAAGAGAATTAATCCCGCAACTTCCGAGTTTTCAAAATGGCCGTGATGACGTCACTTCCGGCCAATGTTGATGATGTCACTTCCGGCACCCACAAACCACCTCACTTCCGGCTCCTCAAAATGACTTCACTTCCGGTTCCTGTTGCCACGTCACCATTTTGCCAACTATTTCCTGTCACCTGTTTTTTGTTCTATAAAACAGCCATTTTGTTTTAGTAATGTTGTTCATTGTACTTTCAGGACTTTGAATCACTGCATTTTTCAATATTGTCTGCACGACAATATACGGCGACAGTCCCCAAATCTTTATTTTGTATTTGTGACTTTCTTTTCGATCACAACATGTATAACGAAGATATTTTTAAAGTTCTAAACACTCCATGGGCTAAGCTTATAACTAGTTTTAATTTCACAAAGACGTTTATTGTGTGGTGATTGGTTATGTGGTGAAAGAAAAAGGAAGGAAGGAAAAAGGAACTGGGGTTTTGGTACGTCAGATAGAGACAGCATGCATGCAATAAAGATAGCCCGCTCAGAAGAACATGCATTGAATTCTGTGTTTGTGTCTCCGATCAGCACATCAGAAACCCAACATTTGCACAATATTTAAGTTAAACCTGTGCGATAGCTATTCATACATCCAGCTTTTTGAAGCCTCGTCACACCTGCCATTAAGTTCTCTACACTGAACATACACCTGGGGACCCCTTACTGCGAGGGAGCAGCACTACCGACTCAATATCATGCATGTGTAATACCTGCATTAATGCATTTCATCATGAAAATGATATCAAGCATTTATCTTAGCATTCTAAATTTTCAGAAAGCAGGAATATCATGAAGTGAATGGATTCTGTATGGTGATTGCTGCCTTCTCTTAGTGCGGAGGAAGTCAGTTTAAGAAGCGTAGTGATTAACCACTGGGTCGGGGAACGTAACACAAAGCATCTAATGTGCTGCATTAATTTATGACGGGGTAAATTAAGTAATTGATTAAACATTGATTTTAGGAAGAAGTTTAGTTTACGACATTCTACTTTAAATATGAAGTAAACTATGAGAATAAAGTAGAAATGTCGACTTTAATCTCAACATAAACGGCGAGAATAAAGTGGAAATGTTGACTTTGTTCTCGAAATATAGTTTTCTTTTTTCTTCCCAGTATAGCTTAGCTTGAAGCAAGGTCCATATTAATGCAGTTTGCCTAAATGATGGCTCAGTTGGTAATGATATCATCATCAAGTTGCACTTGTTTTATTTTATTTTAATTTGGTGAATACTGTGTAATGCACCTGGCCTTGAAGTAATAGTGCAACTATCAGTAATAATACTATTATTTATTTTATTGTTATTATTTATAAGTTTAAATATTATGCAGTTTAATGACGATAGTTGTTTAAAAAGTCACTTTAACGTGTCAGTGGACAGAGATTGTTAACATTAACAGAAAGTGTAGTTGGTTTACAAAAAAATATTTACAATGTATTCCTTTTCTAAGACATGTTCAGTGCAATACAATTTTTGACAAGCACTTCTGGATATTTTACTAAGTCTAAATGCCTCTTTGTTTGGTTGAAAATATATTGTCAAAATTATAGTTTGTTTTTGCAAAATTTGTTCAATAAAAAGGTTCTATATTTTGACTGCATCTGTCATGCAATGTGATACCTTTTCCATTAGTGCCACCCCCTTGAAAACGTCATCACTTTATGGGGCAATGCAAAACTGTATTAATACTTGTGTGCACATTAAAATGTTTTTTTTGTACAATGTACAATACTCTTGACAGTGGAATAGGTTATTCTTAGCTAGTAATTGCAGTGGAAAATGTGGTTAACATCCACTCATGCATGGGGAAAAAAATACCGTTGATACCGTGAAACCGGGATAATTTAGAAAAATACCATGATATAGAGTTTTGGTCATACCGCCCACCCCTAATCACAACTACCAATTTTCTACCTGTTCAGTAAGACTGAAACCAATTTAAGACGCTTCCAGAGAGGCCCACCCATTGACTAAGGTAATTTGTAAGAATACAGTGGAACCTCGGTTCACGAACGTCCCGGTTCACGTACATCTCGGTTCACAACCAAAAAGCTCGCCAAACTTTTGCCTTGGTTCACAACCACACACTCGGTATACGAACAAGCCAGTTTCCCTTGCCTGCCTGAGCTGAGCTGAGAGCTGCAAGAGCTCTCTGTTCATTGTTCTCCTTCCATTTGCTTCTAAGCAAGTGAATAGTGGTGAGAAGAAAATTGAAATCGAAGTAAAGAAAGAAATTACAAGAGGTGGAAAAACTGTTTACCAGTTTACTCATTTACCAATCTGAGAACGCTCGTGCTTTCAAGCAGCACAATGTAAACAAAGCCAGACTGCCAGTAATCTGGGGCGAAAACATGAAGGATTGGGTCACAAGGAGTTTGTTTTTGGAATGGCTGCATGAGGCTTTCACTCCCACCAGCTAAACAGCTAAAAGCACCAGAAACCCAAGAAATCACAAGAGAGAAAACACCTGAAGGAAACACTTCATGCCAGAACTCGACTCATGCAAGGTTAGTTTTCTTGGTGGTTTGTACTGTACTGTACAGTAGTTTTTGTATTACGGATTTTTCAAAAGTTAGTTTTTCAGATCATGCTGTGATTTGTTGCAGTGTTACTTTTCTTTTTTTTTCAAATGTTCGTTTTTTTCCCTGTGCTTAAAACTCATTAAAAAAAATGTTTACATGGAGGACTTCATCGTGTGATTTGTTGCAATGTTACTTTTTTGGTTGCTTGTGAGTTGGTTTTTAAATGCACTTCGGATTTGTCCGCTGTTCGTTTTTTTCTGCTGTGCTTAAAACTCATTTTAAAAACAGTGTTTACAGTGATCAGGCTTTAAGTTTAATAGCGTGATCTCCTGCAATCTTTCTTTTTTGGTTGCTTGCGAGTTGGTTTTTGCATGCACTTCGGATTTGTTTTAATGTTCGTTTTTTCTGCCTTGCTTAAAACTCATTTTAAAAAAATGCTGCGAGACACGTGCTACAGATTAGAGAGCGCGATCGAGCAAGCGCAGAGAGAGAGAGGGCAGCTGACAGGGAAGGGATGGGGGGGGTGGGAGGATAGGGTGTGTGTGTGTGTGCACGCGCGCTACAGAGAGAGCTCAGCCAGCCTGCTCCTGTAGCTGAGGGAGGGGCTTTGGTGGTGTGTGTGCTACAGAGAGAGGGATACAGTGCGAGCGAACCAGCTCGTGTAGCTGAGTAGGGAGCCTGGGTGTTTTGTGTCAGTGTTATTCAATGTTTTTACATTAGTTTACTATTACACTGTGCATTCTATGGTGTAATTAACTATATTTGTGCTTAATCTTTACATATATTTACATACAGTTTGTACGGTCTGGAACGGATTAATTGTATTTACATACAATCCTATGGGGGGAAACTGCTTCGGTTCACGACCAACTCGGTTTACGTTCTGGAACGAATTATGGTCGTGAACCGAGGTTCCACTTACTGTGATCAATGGTGTCAAATGCTACACTCAACTCTAAGAGAACAAGAACAGATATGCAGCCTTTGTCCGGCATTAACCCATAAATCATTTACTACATTAACCAGCGCAGTATCTGTAATATGGTTTATTCTAAAATCTGACTGAAGCTTATCAAGACTAGAATGCTTATTCAAGTAATCATTAAACTGCTTTTCTAGAATTTTTATTGGCTTTTCTAGAATTTAGTTTTGAAAGGTAGGTTAGAAATTGGTCTAAAATTGTCAAAGACAGAGTAGTTGACATTATTTATTTATTATAGTATAGATCACCAGGCCTTTGACCCCCACTGGTTTTCTAGTTTTTGACTTAGTTTCATCTCCCTGTCCAATTTTCCATTCTAAAATTTTGGAACATCCTTTTCATTAGAACAATTACAGTTGTGAATAAAGTTAATCCACATAATTTCATCAGCAAGTATCAGGAGAGTTTTATAGAGTGTTCCTTGGCAATGCCATAAATGGTGTAAAACTATAAAGAAAAGGTGATAGCACACAGCCCTGCTCTAGTGCTGAGAATTAATGCATCAATATGTGCTTACACAGTCTTACATGCTTCAACCAGCCAGTAAGGAAGTTGTTAATCTGTTATTAAACGCATGGGAGAAGTTTTATACGCTCAAATAATGTTGTTTCTCAGTCGGACCTGGGGTTAGTGTTGTCATGTGATCCTTTCTCCTTTTGTTCCTCTGCAGACCTGCCAAAGACCGTGCCTCTCAGTGATATCAACACGGTTCCACACACTCATGCCGTCACTTCTGGCACCTTGTGATGATGTCACTTCCACAACCCAGAACCCATCTATCTGCCATTCCAATTCCTGTTCTGGCCTCCCTGTCTCCACCTTTTCCCTTAGTCCACTATATGTATAGTGCAGTTTCATCCTGTTTATCAGCTCTGTTCTGAACTCAAGTGTGTGAAGACATATTTTTCATTTTTTGCCTGAATATTTTCAAGTATATGGGGTGGCTATCCCCAAACATTTTTTGGTTTCCTGACTATTTTATTACACTATAGGCAGATTAACCCGTTTGCCTTACATGGGCACAGGTACTATTGAAGGGGTTTTAAAATCAGTAATTTAACATAACTTTCTCAGAGTCACAGGCTGTCCCAGCAGCATCACGTGAAGGCAGGTACCAATTCTGAACAAAACAGAGCTCTAATCCAAAAGAAGGGAACACACCCACAAAGGGCCAATTTAAAGTTTGCAGTTAACATAACACATGTATATTTGGGATGAAGCCTGGATTACTCAGAAAAAAGCTCATATAGACATGGGAGCCGGCTGAGGCATGTAAATTCAAAAAGACAGCAACCAGTCACAGAATTCAAAACTGAAATGCTGGATCTATTTGGCAACAAAGCTTACCTTAACGTTGTATGAGCACTTTGAGGCTGCATCAAAAGCCTGTTGTTTATTGATTTCTCATCTGCTTTTAATACAATCCATCTGGACATTTTAGTTGAGAAACTGATTGATATATTTTGATTCAAACTCTAAACTGATGGACTAGATACCGGACTTTTAAAGTTCCTGAACAGAAAGAGTGTGAATGGCTATTTATCTTATAGCCTTACTTAGTCCAGTGGTTCACCTCAAGACTGCTGTCTGCCTTCTTTTTTATATATTTTGCATACAAATGACGGCATGAGATCTCATAAGGACATACTGTACTGTACATACCTTAAAATCGATGACCCTGTCATTGTCAGTCTTTTACAAGATATGGAAAACATTAATGGAACTATTTTTGATGAGTCTGTTTAATGGTCTGCAGTGGGCTGGCACCCTGCCCGGGATTTCTTCCTGCCTTGCACCCTATGTTGGCTGGGACTGGCTCCAGCAGACCCCTGTGACCCTGTGTTAGGATATAGAGGGTTGGAAAATGACTGATTGACTGACTGACTGACTATTCAATAGTGTGATCATTCCTTTTTATAGATAAATACCTCTAAGACCAAGGATATTGCTGTAGATTTTAGGTATTTCCCAACACGCTCACCAAGATTGAAAAGGGCATGGTGTAGCAATAAAGTTATGTATGAACAATCATTGGTAAAAAGCCCATTTTTAATTTCAACACAGAACTAATCAGCAAGAAAGGATGGAAATGGTTGTTTTCTATAATAAACTCAAATGTTTTAAAGTGGACAAACTATAAAGACACCTTTGTCCAAGTTTTTAATCAAATCTGAAGCAATCATCTCTTGTTCACAAATAAGTTATAAAGAAGATGAAAAGGAGGCTGATATAATTCTGTCAGACAGTAGCTATCGTGTTTCCTACATTTCATTTGTTATCATCAGGCTGCAGATTTTGGTTCTAAAGGGTCAACAGCATCTGATTTAAGAACTCTTTTATGCCTAGAGCTGTAAGTGTTTTGAATTTAACTAGTAGTATGGATCCTGTTGTATTCTAAATTACTATGGTATACTGTTACAGTTCATTATTTTTATCTATGTAGATGCTGTAAGTGTGTGCACTGATTGGAACAATGGTTATCATATGCTGTCTCTTGGCTTATGTTCATGAAGCTGTGTAGCAACTGCCTGTGTTTAGGATTTTACCATTGTAAACATATTTCCCTCTAGGATAATAAAAAGCAAGTCCACTTCCTTAAGTAATGCACCAGATTGCATATGCAACTGTTTACGCTACATTCTGCATTCAGGCTGCATTTATTTTTCCAGTGAAAAGGTAATGAATTTTTCAGACAAAAGTAAATGATTAATTGGTGATAGCCAATCACCTCTAAAAATTGTCTGTGTATCACATAATTTGAAAAATTGTTAAATTCTTAACATTTCATAGGCAGAAATCATTTCAGGCTTTCAAAAGAACCCTAATATAGTTTTATTATCATTTCATCCTATACCAATAACCACTTTGTGCAAATGCACTGAAGTGTACATCTCTAACAAATAAGAATGCACATTAAAAGTCATAGCCAAAGGTCAATTAGTTTGCTTAAATTCACACAAGAGTTTTCTTGATTTCCAGACTTATGTTATTGTGTGTTGTTGTTCTAAAATTCATTACTACACTGGCATCAGCACTTTTTATTTTCAAGATTTATTTTCACATCTATTTTTGTTTATAATTGAGAACAAATATTCTTTTTTAAGCATTTTTTATTAAATGATATAATTAACTATAACTGTGCAACAAAGCTTTTGCTGTAAATTATATGTATATAGTAATATTTTGGAAGTAAAAACTTTAGTCTGCAGTGGTTCATTTTTAAATATTTATTTAATGAAAAGCTAAGTGCTGTACAGTTGCCAATTATCCTACACAGCGCATATCATGGTATGTGGAAAGAAAATCCAACAGGGAGCTTACAAATTTGATAAAGAGAAGTATTTAACACAGAGTTTGAACTCAGGATTTGTTAGGCATGAAGCAGCAGTAGCAGTAACTGCATTATCATGTCACCCACAAAAAAAATATAATATGACGTTTATAAAATTTGCTTAATAAAATTCAGAGTGGCAGTAGACAAGTGTCTATCATGGCAGCTCTAGTTACAAAGCAGGAAACAGCACTAGTCCATTGCAAGTTACTCTTAAACATATATACATACTCACCCCAAAAAAGGGCCACTGAAAGTAACTTGATTGACTTTGGGGATATAGGAGAAAATTCAGTACCCAGCAGAAAATCCATGCAAACATGGGAAGAATTTGCAAAGTCCACATGGACAACAACTCGACATGGGATTCAAAGTTCAAATCCATGAGACAGCACACTATCCTATTTTCTGTCACACTGTATTCCACAAGGGGTCTCAGTCAGGACTGGGATGGCAGAAAGGAAGTGTTGAAATAGGACAGGGACAGAGCACTACAAAGCCCTAATAAGAAAGAAGAAACTCATAGTGGCACAAAGACATGTATTGTTAGTGCCAGGGCATGAGGAAAGGTATAGCTGAGAGGTGGAATGGTCTACAATTATGGTGGGTATCCCAGAAGTGTGTTCAATAGGGACACCAGTAAGCATAAGAGGAAATGGGAGGGATGGCGACACCTATGGGTCTCTCAATGGCACACAATCTCATAAGAGAACAGATGAGGCTGTGATGCTTCTCTCAAACAAGAAAAGTAGCAGATTTGCCTTGGACATCTATTGTACAAGTATCTTTTATGGCTTGGGTGGCTATGAGATGGATGCTCAAATGTAATGGTTTAGATGATTTGGCAGAGGGGTACTAACCCTAAATGTGATTCTGTGTTCACCCTTAAATGCTTCTGGGAAGCTCCATAAAGCTATCTCATAGTCAAATACCAAAACAGTTTAGTGGTATGTTTCCTTTTTAGGGTGCAATATAGCTCCCTAATTGAAATAAGTTCTTTTGTAATTACAGTGTTTTAAGTAACTGAAAACTTTATAGATATGATATTAAAAGGTGATATCCCTCCCATAGTGATACGGCGGTACAAATCAGATAAGAGAAAATAACAACTTTCTTTACTGACGACTTACGCGGCATTACAGACGGGAAGCCATAATAGCAAGACAATACCAAGGTGGGATCTTGATCTATACAGTCTGCCATTTTTTTGTCGCTGCGCTGGAAGGCTTTTCAGGATGGATGACAATATCATCCATCCGTCCGTCCATTGGCGTCGAAATGTTTGGCTGCTGTCCAAGCCTTTTATACTGGTTCCTCCATGTATAGGCCCTTACTTAGGTTCCAAACAAGGAAAGGAAAGGACTCAATTTCATCTTTAACATACAGAAATAGTACAATGCCTATTTTCGCAGTTGTCCCCTTCTCTCTCCAAATGCTAGACTAGAAGTTTCTAAATGCTGACAGACCTTGTGTACTAACTTTAGCCTGGCCTGTACATGTGAAAGGATGTATAAAATGATTTTTGTACAGAGCACAGTGACATTAAACTTACATTCTTATTACAGGGTAGGAACATTGTGAATAGGTACTTGATTGAAAGGAGAAAAACAGATTGTACATTAATGACAGAACAGGCCATCCACCCCACATAATATTCAGTGTTCAGAAGCTATTTTGGCAGGTTCAGAAAGGATCTAGATTTTGAATTCTGCCTTGTGTTCTATTTTCTTAAAATTAAATGTCTCTTATTGGACACTTTAGCTTGCTTGATATTACAATATCACGTGTGGTGCCTACCCCATAACAGGTTCATAAGGAAGACGCAGCAGGACAAAAAAGTGGTTGCATGAACAGTTTACACTTAACAGTGTAATGCACTAAAGTAAAACAACAAAGAAGGAAATTGAACAGAAACTATTTACAATTGCCTATGAACCTTCTATTGTTGTGGCCATAAGAGACTTCCTAAATATTCTAGCTACCTACACCAAGTCCTACCTTCTTTCTTGTATACTCACACCTCACCCTTATATACCACACCTTCTCATCATCCACCCAAACTGTCTAGAAACCCCTTTCTTCATTTTCAGCTACTCTGTTCAAGGCACCACTCCTTTTCTTCCTTCTAATATCAATCACTTCCCTGATGTCAGTCCTCCACTCCATGCTCTGCCCTCAGTGTTAAACTCAATAGTCCGTCAGCATCAAAGCAACACGGTAGGCTACAATTATAAATAGCAGTACATTGTATGTAGTGAAATGTTCTTAGACAACGTCATACACTGGGTATATATGAATATGCACCTAAAGCCTCAGACACAAATAATCATTAATAATTTTAAATTTAACATATTGTTGTCGAGTAATTTTATTTTGCAGGAAATACATTTAACATGAGGCTAAAGCAGAAACAAAAGTAGAAACTCTGCAAAACACAGTGCTGATTCTCAAATATTACACTTAACCAGGTGAAGTCTTCACATGAAAAGATATGTGCATTGGGACAGATTATTGTGGGGCAACTTAAAAAATAAGTCTTTAAACAAAATCTAAATCACTTGATAACCAAAAATAAGGAGAATAATTAGACCAATTAAAACAGATTCTCCACTAGGAATACATGTGTTAGTAACTTAATTCAAAGCAGAACTTAAAACGTAACACTAGTTCAAAAACATCTTTGCAGTTTAAAATTATGTTTATTATATATTTGCCCTCTTGGAAATGAAGCTGCTTTGGTAAATTATATTATGTTAAATACAACATCAGATTGCGTTGCCTCACTGAAATATGGCTTTGTAAATCTGACATTATTCCCTTAGTCGAGGCATCACCAAATGATTAAACATTCCTTAATAAATCAAAAGGTATTGGTCAAGTAGAAGGAGGACTTAATTCTGTCTGGTATAAGAATATACCATCAGGGACAGTTTTTATGTGCACCACATACACTTATCTTTCTTTCCCACCACCACAAAAAAAAACAAACTGAAGAGGAGCCTTAATCCATGAAACAAGCTTCATCCCACAAATGTAACTGTAAGAAGTGAGCAGTCAGTCAGCAAGCTCCCATCAAGGCCTGATCCTTTAAGAGCAAAGCAGGGCACATGGATATAGGAACAACAGGAACCAAATATGGGAAATTGGTTACTACAAGCAAAAAGGGTTTTGTCTGTCAACTGAAGTAATTTAGGAGTTGAATCATTAAGGGAACCTCAGATGGATTTTAAAGGCTACTACTGTAGTGAACAGTGGAAAAATAAATCTGGAGTCTGTAGGTAAGCTTTTAAAAAAAGCTTACTGACTGTTAGAATAAGTGATCTGAATGGAGAAGCAAGAGGTTGGTGCTTTTTGCATTCTATATACTAGCCAATTGGAATAATATACAAATAATATACAGCATTTCATGATTTGGCATGTTTTATTTCCTCAAAGGCTGCTAGTGTTTATTTCTGTTGTTAGATCTGTTTCTAGCATTGCTATTCATGTGCTCTTTCCTCATGTGTACTGTCAGTTTTGACCCTCTTATTTTCTCAAACACGATTATTGTCTCTCATATTGGGCTTCGGGTTCATTTACCTTTATATATATAAACTAGCTGTGTAAGCTTATGTTGTAAAAAGCCCAGGCTCCTAGAAACTATTGAAATCGTCAGAAAAAAAGTTGAAATGCAGAGTTGGTGGTTTTGCGGATGTGCTCGCCCCCCTTGTCTATCATCGGGTAAGCGAGTTTCTCGCTCCTTGGAGGTTTTGTTTTGCTGATGTGCTCACCTCGCTTGTGTATTAGCGGCTAAGCGAATTTGTCTCCAACTCATTAACTTGGGGCCACCTTGCCGGCTCTTTGAGCTTCATGCTGTAGCCTTGCACTTTCAGGCCGGATAGACAGTCACACACTCTTCCACGCGTAGACATTCATATATAAAATATATGTTTTTTTACATGCATCTCCCTGTGTTTGTCCAAAAGTTTTAAAAATGGACTGTAGTGTGGGCAGGTGGGAGGCTTCAGTGGCTTAAGCCCCTGATTTCTGACACCCAAATATGCACAAAATTGTGGAATGCTCTTGATCTTCTTGCCCATCATGTACCATTCATTTTCCATTGGAAAATAAATCAGTTCCTTTTACTTATTTAAATATTTTTTAACGAATTACTGTGTTTTAACTTATATTAATAGCCAAATAGAAAACTTGTTTCAGTTTCTCAGTTATCTTCAGTTCCTTCAGTTTTCTCTTTTCATGGGTTAATACTAATACTGATTTTATGCTAGTATTGGTCATTTTGTATTAATGGCTATTTTTCAATTTCTAATTATTGGATACCACTGTATTGGGTATACTTTCAGCAATATTAAGCTTAAGAAAAATAAACAGTTAGTCACAGACCCTCCACCTCTAACACACATCAATAGGTGCCATTTTCACATCACTTGATTTACAGTCTGCTGTGTATGAAAGCAATTGAATTGTAAAGTGCTGTTGAAAAGCATCTATTTAATGCAGTCTACTAACATGGAATTGCAATTACATTTGAATATGATTCATTAGTATAAAACTAAACAAAAATGTAATAACTGACTCTTCAATGAAGTAAAAACAAATATGAAATGGATACATTTTCATATCAGTTAACTTAGTTGCCAAACATACCTGAATGTTACGCCACATTTTAAATTTTTTTTTCTTTGTATTCTCCTTGCATTTTCACCTTTCACCTGTCTGTCCTGAAATAGTTTTTCAGTAATTGTCAATTTTACATTCTTCTCTGTTATCTGTTTGCTCCAGGCAAATCCTAATAGCTTCTTGTTCTTCCCTTACAAAAAAAAAACAAACTACATTTTCTAGGTATTCAAAGTAGTAGTCTTTATGCTTTACTAGGCTGTTCACAGTGATCACATTTTTATTTAAGAGCAAACAATGTAACAAACAAAGTATAAAAATATTAGAAATCAAAAACCATCTCTCACTCACTCACCTCAAATCCTGTAAGTTCTGCAAGACTGTAATCTAGCTTAGGCCATAAGGACATCCATTTTATGATACGAGTAACAGCAAAGGACCTGTTTTTAATATTTGTTTCTCAGCTAAAAGTTCAAATAGCAATTGTCTGTATGGTGAGAATTTCCAAGGGCTTGGGAAAAAGTATCATCCTCCTCCCGGCAAGAAACAAGGGCTAATTTATCAGTTAAATTGCACAAAGAAAAGATTTTCTGTCGGAGAGTATTGAGAGGGATAGAAAAAGTCCAGAGAGGAGCTAAATATAAGGAGAAAAAGGAATGTTCACTGCAAACATTGGTGAAAGAGAAAAAGAGACATGAGATTAGCATTGGGAGATAGGATAGTTCCAGAGAATGTGGAGAAATATGAAACAAAACACATTGGGGCAGGATAGGATCATGATAAACTCCACAGCAAAACACTTTCAAGGTGTGATGTAATCAATGCACAATTTGAAAATTGGACATGTTGTTAAGTTGGAATTTTTAATAATTATAATTTTAAAAATGGTTGTTATGATGTCAAAGGCTATGCTTTGTTTATTTACATTTTTTAAATTTTGGAAGGTTTAGAAATATGGGGATTTCAGTTTTATTGTTTATGCTATCTTGCATTTTCTTTTTTCTTCTTGTTTTTGCAACAAATGAAACATCAGTTTAAATTCCTAAGGACATCTCTATTTTAAGTGCTGTTTACTAGAATGTGATTCTGCACCATTAGAGACTTTTGAACTATGATGATGTCATATGAAAAGTAGGATTTAAGCCAACATTTCACAGCAGACGTAATCTAAGATTGTAGATACTTTATAAAAACTTTGGTGTGTGTTTGAGTTACTTATAGTTTCTGTGATTTCTTGACTTCTGGCTAGTTTTATTTTGAATTTGATGTCTGATTCACATTTTGGGAATTGAAGAAGGATTATACATCCTTCTGGTTTTTAAAAGCTGCTTGTTCATCAGTAAACATTCACCTCCTAAAGCCTCATGTATAAACAGTGTGTACACAAAAAAATATTGCGTACGGCCATTTCCACACATCGTGATGTATAAAAACTAAACTTGGCATAAAGCCATGCACATTCTCATGGCAGCACCCCCACTTGCGTATGGTTTTGCAAACTGGCGGCACCCAGCATCGAATCAGTGCTACCATTCCTGTCTAGTTTATTTTTTAGATTAACATGCATGACACAGTCTTTATCAAATTATACTGAATTTAACCACATATCATTTATAAATTTAAGGCACCTGATTGTAATCAACCTGTAACAATATAATGATGCACAGAATGGACAAGCTATTCCAAATACCATAGCTACTTTAGCATTGCTACTCTCAGTGCACACTTTAACCCATTGTATATCAGTGTGGAATCACAGCTATACAACCCTATGGCTGGTTGTGTCAAAAGCACAGAGGATTATCCGAATACAGCTTCCAGCTCTGGAGGAAATATATAGCACAGGCTGCCTCAGGAAAGCCATCATCTGCATGGATTCCACTCAGCCAGGCGCACAGTCTATTTGAACATCTCCAATCTAGAAAACACTTCAGAGGCATTCCTGCAGGGACCTCAAGGCTCAGAAACAGTTTAATTCCAAGAGCTATAAACACACTCAATCAGTCCATCAAGTTTTCCAGGTAAAACTGTTTGTACTTATAACTACAATTACTTCATTGTAAAACTGCATTACAGTTGTAATATTGCCAAACCTGAGCCACTTTATGAGCCATATGCACTATCTTCCTGTTAGAGCTCTGTGCTGTTAGAATACTAGGATGTATACTTGATATCATTTTTAAGATGAAATTAATTAAAGTATGTATATTACATTACACAGATAATTTGTTAACTTTATTTAAATAATGTATACTAATAGTAATTAAACATGTGGAGCGCTGTGGCGCTGTGTTAGTGATGAGTAGGCGCCCCGTCCAATGATTAGTCCTGCTTTGTGCTGTATGATTGCTGGGACTGTCACAACCCTGGATGGAGAGATGGATGGAATTATTAAACATCTATTACGAAGATTTTTCAATTTTTCTAAAAAGTTTTGAAGAATCAGTGTTCTGAGCTTACAGCTGGTTTGACATTTATTACAGAGCTTATTGTGTGGATATTGGTTACGTGGAGAAAGAAAACGGAAGTACAGGAATTCAGGGTTGGTATGTTTGACAGAGACAGTTCTGCTGCAATAAATTATTTCATTAAGAATCGCGTACGTCCCAACAAGCATCTTGTGGGAGGCAGGAATAATCCCTAGTTGGAGCACCAGCTCATCGCTACCAATTCGCCACCCTGCCTCAATGTTTAATACATGCTTTAATGCATTTCATTATGAAAATGATATCAAGTATACATCTAAGTATTCTAAAATGTTCAGAGAGCTGAAATATCATGAATGTAATATATTCTGTGTGGAGATCAGCGCCTACGTGCTCTTGTCTACGAAAGAGAAAGCCCATTTAAGAAGCACATAGTGATTCACACACATAGAACACATAGAATATGAAGCATTTAACGTGCTATTTTAATGACAATGTCATTTGAGTAACTCTTGTAAATAAAACATCGATTTTAAGAGTAAGATTACAATGTTCTACTTTAATGACAAAATAAACTACCAGATTAAATTGGAATTTTCGAGATTAAAGTCAACATTTCCACCGCTTCACTGTGTCCCTTTTTTCTCTGTACCCTAATACACTTCCGTATGACACTCAAACGATGGGTTATGGCTCGCATTTTCACAGCGACTTTGATATCTGACCACTACTTTTTTATTTCAGTTAAGTCAAGTTGGGGAGCATGCAATTGTACAGTGCGTTGCCGCACCCACTACACAACAAAACAGCTCGGGATCCCGGTTGGCAACCCCCCAGGCAGATACGAGGTCCAGTCACACCTTCCAGAAATTACCTTCTATCTGCCGCAGCCAGGTGTTACATGGTCGACCCCTTGGCCTAGTCCAGCCACATCAGTCCCCAACAATGAGGATCCTATGAGCTGGATCACCCTCGGGGAATCACACCACATGTCTGTAGTGCCGCAACTGACGCTGCCTCACAATGCAGGTAATGTGCCTCATGCGGGACTCCATGAGCAACCGCTCATTCGACACAAAGTCAAACCAGCGGCACCCAAGGGTTCTCCAGAGAGACACAGTACCAAAGAAATCCAGTCTTTGTCTCAGGTCACTGGATAGTGTCCATGTCTCGCAACATGCTAGACAGGAAGCCCCAGTACTCTAAAGACACTGCTGATGGCCGTGCCTAAGAAGTCATTAAAGGCCTGGATCTTGGATTTTATCCAGGAACCTCGCAAGCCCAGAAACTGAGACTCCTTGCTCAGTCTCTCGAGAGCCCCGATAGAAACCTCCATATTTCAGGCACTGTAGGATTTTCTGAACTTGAACTTTAGAGTGTCTATGCCACTCTGTATTACTCAATCAACTTCCTTTTGTTGTTTATACCATTGCTTAAGCAAACAAATAGTACATTTTTCCTTGCCTCCACTTCGCATTTGCTTTTTTTCCCTGTCCTTTTTTCCGTTGTCTTTTCACAAAACACTGAACTTTAGGGACTATTTATACTGATTTGCATATTTAAAGTAGAGTAATTCTGTGGAGTCAGGGTGGGGCAGCAGGCACATGCATGTGCGCTACATTTTCGAAAGTGCATGGAAGTTGGCTTACGCATAGTTTTGTGAATCTGAATTTTTTTATGCTTACACATATTTACACTTTTGTCCATATGCTATGTTTTAGTATGAATTCTACGGACAGCGTTATACATGAGACCCCTGGTCTTTTTTTTCCTTGCACTTGTGGACTGCCATTCTTCCACCTTTTGGCAGAACAATGGTATCTCAGGATTGAGTGATATTGTGAGGAAGGCCCCAGCCATAGTGAATGCTAATTAAGGAATAGGTCTAATGGAGGCTTTGTGTAGCTTTGCATAAAGAGAAAAGTGCAATGTTGTGTTGTAGATGTAAAAAGATATGCTGCAAGGTGAAAAAAATGAAAGACTAAATGAGAGTCATGAGAAGCAAATAGTTGTGATTGTGAGATCAGTAATCTAGAATTAAAGTTAAATAGAAACTAATTGTTGGCCAAAAACCTATAAGCCCACATGCAGTTAGTTTTGTTTTCAGATTTATCAATGACCTTGGATAATCTGAATGTCAAAATTGCTAACCTATATAAGTAATGACCTGTAACATCACATGGTGCATGGAATTGGATGTCAACAGATAACAACAGCATAGGTAATGTTATACAAACCACTACGGCACATAATAAGAAAACTGACTTTTTGAAAGTAGGATATGAAGAGAAAAACTTGACAGGGTGAAGGGGTAGAGGATTATGAAGTGACTCCAGTGAACCAACCAAAGGCAAAAGCAAAAGAGAAAAATGGATAGAAGAAGGGGAGAGACTAGACTTTAAATGCTGGAAAGCCCTCTGCCATCAACAATATCAGAGAGGATTGCTAGTCCTTTATCAGCACAGGAAAAAAATTAAATAAACTAAGTTCAGAAAGCCTAATTATGGAAAATGGGGGTAAATATGCCAGAAGTGGGCCAGGCCCATAGTCCTACATAATGCCTGACTTTTAAAGCTTATGGCATAAGTAGGCATAACTTGGGAAAAATAAATTTCAGTTTAGGGATCCTGGGACCAAACCAGGATCAATTAGAACCTGAAAGAGGAAGTCGCAGGAGGGTCTAAACAAAATGGTAAAAATCCAAATCTGGCAGAGTTAAATGTCATTTAGGTCCCTCTTAGAGTACTTTGAAATATTTACTGTATAGTCACCTGCCACTTCACAAAATTGAGTTAGGAAGGATTTGATACTTGCCCAAAGTTTGCCAGGAGGATGAAAAGATATTTTGGAACTGAAGTTAAATGTATACATGGAATTACATTCATTATAATTACAGTCAAATGTGGAAGTTCACAAATTGAATGTTCTCCGCCCAACATCTGACGAAACGTTTCAGTAACAATGGAGTGTTGATACACTGTAATATTAAATTCTTGTTTACATTTTTCCAATTCTTTAATGCATCATGGTGACAGAATGTTATTCTGCATAATAAGCAAGAAAAAAGACATATTCAGAACTGAAACAATGCTAATTCCTCTATAGTAATGTTTCTGATATAGACGCTTGGATCTGAAGAACACTGAAGATTTTTCAGTCCAGCAAAGCTCTCTCGTTTCTCCTACAAATATTTTTCCTCCCGCTCTTTATGTCAAAAAGCCATTTCTCTTATAATAATCTATCATGTCCCTGAAAAAATTCACCTTGCCAAAAGAACAACAATCTTTCTTAAAATGTTCATGGATAGTTGTGATGGAAAGAAACTCAGTTTTATCATTAAATAGCAAAATACCCGTGCTTAGCAGCAGAGAAATAGTGTGTTAAAGAAGATATGAAAAAGAAAACATTTTAAAAATAACATAACATGATTGTCAATGTAATTGTTTTGTGACTGCTATGAGTGTTGCTGTCATCAAGGATTTGATTATCATTATTTCTTTCAATCAGGTTCATATTTGGAGGATGTGTTGTGTTCAAGTTATATTCCGTGTTTGTCAATCGTTGTAAAGATAACAGGTTTCATTCATCAAAGTGTTCACTACCCAAATCGGTACTCATGAATCTAAGATGTTTAACAGGCATTCCTGGTATTAAGTTGTGGATTTGCCTGTGAATATTTAGCGGCAGCGTGTCTATGAACTTAATTTAAACTTAAGCTTTACACTTTGCTTTTCTATTGATATGTCTAGAAAGGCTTGTTCAGATTCAGAGGGTTGTTCCTTTCTTAATGCATCAATAAACAGCTTGTCTTCCTCTTTCTCTGAGACATCACACACTGCATGCACGAGTTTACCTTTCCCAGTCCTGCAAACTTTAGCGACGTGGTTCAATTTACCACATTTTTTACACTGTCTTTAGCTGGACATTGACTTTTTCCACCGTGTGCTTTGTTTCCGCAGTACCTGCACTTATGAATATGCTTGTATGCGTCACATGCTTCATATTCTTTTGCTGCCTTCTCAATTGTGTAATGTATTTTTTGTTCAGCGCTCTTTGGAGCTCTTGCTTTTTGTGTGCGTACTGCGTTCACAGTCATCTAACGTGAGCTGCTCGGAGTACATGCATCGAAGGTTCTAAGCTGTGCTTGTGCTATCTTGTGCGATATTGTGATGTCCATAGCTTTATTTAATGTTAGCTAAGACCCGGCACTTAAAAGTTTCTCTCGCACTTTCGTTGAGTTTGTGCCAAACACTAGTCTATCCCTGACCATCTCATCTTCGTTTGCATAAGCACAGTCCTTCACCCGTGAATATTTACTGGCAGCATGTCTATTGGATTGCTGCTGACAGACGGCCTTATATGGGCAGGCACTCAATTACGTGACCGAGCTGCAGGCTATGGTCGTATATATGTATGCAAGTAGGTACCAGTTATGACGGTTATGGGTAGAATTTCGAAATGAAACCTTCCTTACTTTTGTAAGTAAGCTGTAAGGAATGAGTGTGCCAAATTTCAGCCTTCTACATACACGGGAAGTTGGAGAATTAGTGATGAGACAGTGAGTCAGTCAGTCAGTCAGTGAGGGCTTTGCCTTTTATTAGTATAGATTATAGTAGATTGGGGTTTGGATTCTTTGATGTTCCTCTGTCCTTCCTACTTCTGTTTTATCCAATTAACAGTTCCTTCTCCCCATTAACTCCTAATTCAAGATCAGTGTTTGCTCTGTATGTACTGTTACACAGGGCTTCATAACAGTCTTTAATAATTAAGTCAATTTAGCTATGTAAACTTCCCTTCCCAGGATATCAAGATGCAGCCAGGGTGGGAAGGGTGTCCAGTTTTTTAACCTTAGAATTGTGTCTCTGCTTATTGCAGACAACTTGGTCCTGTTGGCTTCATCTGGCTGTGAACTCCAGCATGCACTGGGGTGGTTTGCTATCAAGTGTGAGGAGGCAAGAATGAGGATCAGCACCTTTTGTTCAGTTTCATCCCTTATTTTGCAAGCACAGAGTACATTGCCATTACTAGAAATTAAATTAGGGTCATTTATGTGGCCATTATGTGTCCTCATAATATTCAACCATACCAAATGGAGAAAAAAGTATTCCAAGGCTGAATGTCTGCCTAATTGCTAAACTATTCAGCATGTAGTATACCTTGGGAAAGGCAGTTTAAAGAGAGACCCCTTTCCAGGTAGGTTGGGCGTGCAGTGGGTGTCAAAAAAGGGGGCAAGTGCAATACAATACACAGAACAGAATAATAATCCTCAATACAATATAATAGTGCAATAGAAATATTACAAGTACAGAGCAGAATTGTAGTGCTGCACCGATTGCCAATGGATTGTTATTTATGTCACTCTTTTAGGTAGCACACTATCCATAAAAAAACTTTTCACTGTTGCTGCACTAGTTGGAATTCTTTTTGCAACTTGACAGGCTTGCCATTTTAATAGGCTCCCTTGCAGCTGGCTCTGAAGCTGCTCATTTGAATGATGGAAAGCCAGTTTATGTTGTTGGCGACTAATCTTCAGGCTGATGCAACTGTTCAGTGCCATTACAACATTTTGCCTGTTTTTCATTACTATAATAATTATTATTGTAGCAGCTAACAGACTGAAGCACTTATCAATTGTGTTGATCCAAGTACCTGTAGTGTTAATACATGTATAGGTGCCTGGTTGACAGCAAACTCTCTAGAAGCATCCTGTCTGTTTCAGAGATTTTGTGACCCAGGTTATTTAAGTAGGAGTGCCACAAGGGTCAAGGAGGGCCTGTCATTTCTGGCAGAAAGTGGTGTTGGGGAGGAGTAGACTGTGTGAGGTTATACCCCTCTGGGTGGATGACAGAAGTTGGATGGAGCAGGAGAACTAATCAATGCAGTAGCTCGGATAAGGGGGCAGGAGCTTGGAGTCCTGATGATTCATGTACAGGAAAATAGAACACAGGAGTGCAATGGAGAATGGCTGGCAAGCAACTTGTCCCAGTGTTTACCAGAATATATGTTGTTCCATAACAATAGAAAGCTTTGCATAGGTGCAGTAGGATTTATCCATTCTGCATTGTAATGTTAACTAATACATTGCGCTTTGAGGGCAAACGTTGCACATCGTGGGTAGTACAAATAATAATTAATCTATTTAGAATCTATAGAAATCTATTAATCTATAGAAATATAATATATTGTAAGTATATATATATGTTCACATGGTACACAGTACAGTGAAATTCTTACTTACATGTGTTAATCAACATCTTCACTCTCCATTACTATGATATTAAAGTAATTTCGTTATACTTAGTATTTCTGCCTTCCTTACCTGAAATACTGTAACTACCTTAGTAGCAGCCATTCCAGCAGCTCTGTGTATGACTTTATCTTTTTACCTTTTTTCTCTATTATTCTCTATTTCACTGATCACTTATCAGTATACTGCTGCTGGATTATGTGAATTTCCCCTTGGGATTAATAAAGTATCTATCTATAAAAATGTACTTTTTAAAAACAGGGAAATAACCTGTTGTATGCACTAGCAATGTGTATGTGTATGTTCTTATGATCCATTCAACTATAAGCAACCTTATTAGTGGAGTGTGAATTGGCCGAAATAATGGATTTGAAAGAAATAATTTTTAAGCCTGCAAAATTGAAGTCCAGAAAAAAAGGAGTTTTGAATTTCATAGATCTATTTTTTATAATTAGAAAGGACTTTAAACATATTATTTGCTTTTTTAAAACTGGTGTCCTCCTTGTAAAATTAAACCACTATCAAGACATTAGCTCATTTATTATTATGTTATAAAATTATATATTAGGATCTTCATGTTCAAACATTATGAGCAAAATATACTCAGTACTAAGTCACATTTACATTCATTTATCTAATATCTGTTCTAAACTGTTAGTTTTCTTATTTACTAAGAATGGTGATATTCAACAAAACACACACATATATATATATATATATATATATATATATATAGTGGGGAACAGACAAACAGACAGACACAGACAGGCAGACATCGTTAAGGTCACCACACATGCTTTTTTTACAATATATACAGCACAGTAAACTGCACACAACCCAGTGCCCCTGCACCAATCACCCTCAAGTCCAGGCCTTTTCCTCAATGCCTCTTCTTCTGACTACCTCCACTCCTCCAGGCTTTGTCCTCTTCCACCCTACTCCAGGTATTGAATGGAGGGAGGCGGCCCCTTTTACAACCACCTGGAAGTGCTTCAGGTGCCTCCCGATGAACTTCTACCGGCACTCCCTGGTGTGGCGGAAGTGCCGGCTGTGCACCCAGAAGCACTCCGGGTGTCCCTGGTCTTTTTCCCCCCCAAGGACTTCCGGGTGTGGCGGAAGTGCTTAGGGTCAGAGCTCCTCAGGCATCCAGGCGCCCCCTGGCGGTGACCACGGGCCCCTATAGGGTTGAGCTTCCATGCTCTGTTCCCATGGTCCCCTACCAACCAGGGAGGCTGCCCTCTTGTGGTCTGGAGGAGGCATAATTCCTCCTTCGGTCCTTCCGGCGTCCCGGCTGGGTACCATCCCCAGCCGCCGCCTAATATATATATATACATATATATATAAATATATATATATACACATATATATATATATATATATATATATATATATATACTAGTAAAATACCAGCTTCAGCGAGAAGTAGTGTGTTAAAGAAGCAATGAAAAAGAAAAGGAAACATTTTGAAAATAACGTGACCTGATTGTCAATGTAATTGTTTTGTCACTGTTGTGAGTGATGAGTGTTGTTGTCATATATATATATATATATATATATATATATATTTACACACATAAACATATATATATATACATATCTATACATATACACATACAGTATATACATACATATATATATCTACATACATACACACACATATATAAACATATATATACATATACATACATATCTACATATATACACACACAGCTATTTCGTATCAGTGCAATACGCTGTTTGTTAAAACGGTTGACTCCCGCTCTTACGTGCAATAACAAATCAAATCATTAAGTTGTCTTTGCTCCAATGTCATTTTAGAGCTGGACGCCTGGCATCTTTTTTTGGCCACAAGTTCGTTTCTGTTTGGTGTGAGGTTCTGTGTTGTGGAGATTCTCAGGATGGATTGCAGGTGCTCATCAGTGAGGCGACTCCTGTGTGCTGTTTTGTTAGTCTTTATCACTGAGAAGAGCTTCTCACACAGATATGTGCTACCAAACATGCACAAGGTTCGAGCCGCATGTAGACGGACTGTTTTTGTTCTTCAAAGTCACCAAAGCGCCGTGCAAACTCAGTGCGCAATAACTGTAGCTTCGCAATAACTTGCAGCATCATAAAGTAGACCTGATTAACGCGGTAAGTGTCCGGCAAGGCAGCTGAAGCTCTGCATTATGGGATCTGTAGTTTATTGTGTTACCAGCACTTCATATACCCGGGCCATTAATAACAATAATACAGCATATAAAATTATCTCGGGCCGGATATAATTACACGCGGGCGGATGTGGCCCGCGCCCTTGAGTTTGACACATATGGACTAAATAGAACTTGAAAAGATATATTTTTCAAATGTGATCGCAATTCAGATAGAGTTGACGCACTACAGCCTGCATGCCTCAATGAGTCATCCTTCCCTCGCTCTTACTTTTTTACCGTTCATCTAATGAATACACGGAGTATGGCTTTACCAAAACAATCATTGATGGCGAATAAAGTATCCATTATTCGAGTATGTAGATCGGGATATATATATACATATATATATATACCCGCGTCGCAGCGGAGAAGTAGTGTGTTAAAAAAGCTAGAAAAAGAAAAGGGAACATTTTAAAAATAACATAACATGACTGTCAATATACAGTATTTGTTTTGTGAGTGTTACTGAGTGTTGCTGTCATCAAGGATTTGATTATCATTATTTCTTTCAATCAGGTTCGTATTTGTAGGATGTGTTGTGTTCAAGTTACATTCCGTGTTTGTCAATCGTTGTAAAGATGACAGGTTTCATTCATCGATTCGTTTCTTACTGCATCAATAAACAGCTCGTCTTCTTCTTTATCTGAGACCTGACACACTGCATGCACGGGTTTTTACACTGTCTTCCTTTAGCGGGACATTGACTTTTTCCACCGTGTGCTTTGTTTCCACAGTAGCTGCATTTATGAATATGCTTATCAGGCGCTTCATATTTTTGCTGCCTTTTCAATTGTGTAATTCGGTTTTGTTCAGCTCTTTGGAACTGTTGCTTTTATCTGTGCACTCGTCAGTTCCGTGAGCCACTCGGTGTACTTGCATCGAAGGTTCCCAGCTGTGCTGGTGCCATCTCGTGCTATGTCCATAGCTTTATTTAATGTTACCTTAGTCCTGGCACTTAAAACTTTCTCTCGCAGTTTCGCTGAGTTTGTGTCAAACACCACCCTGACCATCTCATCTTCCTCTCCATAAGCACAGTCCTTTAGCCGTGAATATTTACCCGTGGCAGTTTGCTATTGGATTGCCGCTGACGGACGGCCTTATATGGGCAGGCACTAAATTACAAACGCCAGCGGCAGCCTGTCTATGAACTTAATTTAAAGTGTAGGTTTACATCGTGCTTTGTTTCAAGTAGCAGAACTCATGAATATGGTTGTATATGTCACTCGCCGCTTCTTATTGTTTTGCTGCCTTCTCAATTATATAATGCATGTTTTCTTCAGCGCTTTTTTGAGGTCTTCCTGATTTTCTATGTGCTGCGTGATTACGTGGGAGGCGTGATGATGTCACACGAAACTCCGCCCACGGCGTTGAAGCTCATCTCCATTACAGTAAATGGAGAAAAACTGCTTCCAGTTATGACCATTACGCGTAGAATTTCGATATAAAACCTGCCCAACTTTTGTAAGGAAGCTGTAAGGAATGAACCTGCCAAATTTCAGCCTTCCACCCACACGGGAAGTTGGAGAATTAGTGATGAGTCAGTGAGTGAGTGAGGGCTTTGCCTTTTATTAGTATAGATATATATATATATATATATATATATATATATATATATACAGTATATACTATATAGTCCACAAAAACTGCACACATGTATATCAATCTATGAATCAGTTTATAGTCTATTAAAACTACTGGATTGCAAACAAAACATTATTTAGATAATAGTGTATCAAAGTGTCAAATAGCAATAATCCTACATTTATAAAATTCATATATCATAGAAAGGGTCATACATTAGGAGGGTGGAATTGCAGAGGAGGTACATTGCATTGCAGGGGGCATTGCATGGGACATTGTAAGGAGGTTGCGTGGGCAGCGAGGGGACATTGCAGTGGGGGTCATTTACAGCTTTGCCTAGGGCAGCAAAAAAGCTATAGCTGGCTTTGTATATGAAAATAGTAATTCCAAATGAAACTAAACACAGCATTTTCTCAGATGCACCTTCATCATGTGTATTATCAATTTGTGTTAATAGTCCAGTCCATACTGTAACTGTAGCTTTGTCCACAAATTTCTTCTTATAGTACACGAAAGCCTCATAACAAAATTAAATAACACACAATAATAACTAATGCACTGCACATACCTGATCCCATCCCAACTCTTGCTTTGATCATACATTAAGGTGCAGTGTGGCATATTTTGGGCAGTTCTTGATTTTATATACAGACTAAATAAAATATATTTACTGTCTGATGGGGCATTAGTAAAAAATAAAAGAATGTCATCTGCAAAGAGTTGTATGGCATGAGAGGTGTTTGAAATTGAGATTAACTTACGTTTGCAGATGCAAGGTACATTAGCCAACAGATCAAGGGAAAGTGCAAATTAGAGTTAACATAACAGTGAACTAGTAAGATTTTAATGTCCCAAAAAACCCTTTGACAAATCACATTCCAGAGTACACATCAAAGGTAAAACAAATGTTGACTATTGGAGGCATTGTAGTGAGTGGATCACAGCTGGTGATTAACAATTAGAAGATGATTTGGTACTGAGTAATATCTGTTATCACTGCTCAAAGCTAATGGAGACTGGACAAAACAAATTGGTCATGGTAAATCAGTTTATGGATGATATTTTAGCAATATAGATTTTAAGCATCAGAACACAGAGTATACTACATATTAATAACCAAGAGAGAAAGTACAGTATGTGTAATGCTGTCAGTTTTTGAGATCTTAATCTTTGATCTTTGCAATACAAATATGGAGACAAAGTAATAACTTTTTGATGAACATGTAGCAAATATTTAACAAAATCCTAGATACACTAGTAACTTTCAAAACACTGGTAAAAGTTCCCCATCAAGTCCTGGTGCCTTTTTTTTTAAAGTAAGATGTGTAGCAATTAACTGCAGAAGTGTAGAAGAATTTCCTCTGATGATAAGCAGAGCAGTGTAAATAACTTCAGTGTCAACACTGCTCCAAAACCTTCAAACGCCAGAAATATCTCAAAGCACATTTAAACACCCACTCCACTGAAAGAACGTATTCCAAAAATATCTTTGAATACACGATTTGTTCAAAAACGTTCCGAGATTTCTCAACATGCATTTAAAAACACACTCCACTGAACGAATTATGCAATGTGAACATTGCCAGCAATGTTTCGACACAACTCATTCCAATTCCCTTCAGTGTCAACACAGCACTAAATCGTTTATGCACAAACATCGCATTCACTTTTCTGCGGCTTTTCAAGAAATACCGCCTTTCACGTCCAAGAACATAACATTGGCCTACCTACCGCACTATGTGCTTCTTGTAATGCTCTTCATTGGCCAGCAGAGGTCAACAAATCCAGACATTACACTAAATGTTGTCATGCCGGCAAGGTGTCTTTGCCACCGCTATCCAAGCCCCCTCTTTTATTGGAAGACCTCTTGACTGGCAAGAACCCCCTGTCCCGAAATTACTGTGATCATATCAGGGAATGCAACTCTGCTTTACCTTTCGCGTCAATGGGCGCACACATCGCTCAACCATCTGGACAAGGACAGTATGCTTTCAGAATCCACGGTCAAATTTATCACCAGGTCTCTCCTTTATATAACAATCCTGACACGTCACCACAATACGGTCAGCTATATATCTTCAATTCTGCTGAGGCTACCAGTCAACATTTGCAAAAGGAATGTAATAGCGCTTGCAGTGACATTTTGTTGCTTCAACTAGACAACATGATATGCCAGGTTAATCCCTTCGCAAAGTCTTACATGCAAATGCATGCCATTATCACTCACGGTTACTCTGTTACTGCTGTACGAATGGTGTTCATGGAAAATCCAGGTCTGGATATGAGAAGGTATAACGCCCCGTCCTGTCAAACTGATGTTGCTGCTTTGTAGGTGAAGACGGGGAACCTCCTGCACAACGCGACATTTGCATATATCCAAGGGGAGATGCTTGCAAGCATATCTTTGTTCTCAATATGAACTGTGACCCCATGGTTTTTCCACTGCTATTCCCTTTCGGAGATCCAGGCTGGCACATACAATTAACACATGTTGAGCAAAAGCGAACCGCGAAAAGAACGCGAGTCACACAGCTCCAATTTTATGCTTTTAGGCTTGCCATGAGCTCTTCATTTAGTGTCTTGCATTCCAGTGGCAAACTCTTCCAGCAATACATCGTCGACGCATCTGTCAGAACAGAAGGCGCGCGTCTACATTTCATACATATCAACTAGATTGGTCCGCCAGTTTTCAGTCACGGACGACTGTGTGTTGGTTCGTTCCGTGCATTGTTATAATGTTGCAAAATCATTAAAAAACCGGACTGATTATGCGGTGTATGGTACGCCGTGGGTTGGCTAGTTTCAATATATTTTCTTATAAATTTATCTTTAAAATCAATATTTGAACATTAATTTGTGGCTGTCTTAAAATACAGGATACATAAAAAACCAAACAATAGAACTCCTGAATTGCAACCAACCTCTTTTATACTTCAACCTCTGCTTATGTCAACTGACAGCATTAATAGTAAGCACCACAGATTAGCTCTGCGTGCAATGTGACAAAACACACAAGCCTCACAGCAGGTGAGGTCCTACACCATAGCAGTGATACAGACAAGCAGGGGCAGCAGTATGCAAATGGAATGAACAATACTAATTAACAATATATAAATAAATAACTCAATTAAAGTAAATAACATCCTCGGCTAACACCTGACACACCTATGTTGAATTTTGGAAGACTCTGATTGCTAGTGGTATATATAACTGTTAATAAAAAAAGAGAGGGGTCATTTTACATACATTACATTGTGAAAATATAATCTTAACATCTTAGTAAGATATGTTATACTTTACTGCGGTGGGCTGGCGCCTTGACCGGGGTTTGTTTCATGCCTTGCGCCCTGTGTTGGCTGGGATTGGCTCCAGCGGCCCCCGTGACCCTGTAGTTAGGATATAGCGGGTTGGATGATGGATGGATGGATGTTATGTTTTACTGAACTTTTATTTCCATAGCACAGTCTAAAAATTAAAATATGTCATTCATCACTATAGAAGTAAACACACATGAATACCATGAATGCAATCACAAAAATAACATCTCTAATTAGATTTACTAAATAAAATGTACATATATTAATTAAAAGGTAAACTACAATTCAATTAGTAGTAAGCTACTGTAAGAGAAAAGTACAATAGGAGAGTGTACAGGTATAATGATGTGAAAACCATAGTTAATATATGAGGCTGTTGGATACACTTAAATGATGAATTAATGAAGAACATAACATAGCAAAGAAGTTCACTACTATGTAATCAGTTTATTGTGTTAAAAAATACTTTACTTAGCTTTGAAATCTCTTCAGTTTTTTTTTTTGTCTGACTGACCAGTATGAGAAAATCCCCACAAATTATTTACTGTTTGACGCTTCTTGATGTCTTGTTTTACAAGACGTTGAGTTTTTTAAGGGTTCCGTCCTATTTTTGGCCCTCTAGACCTGAAAATCCTTCATTTTCCAGCCATTTTTGGAACATATATTGTGTAGGAAAATTACACCCTTGTGTCTTCAACAAAAATGGTCAGAAGAACAAATACAACCATGTTTATTTGTACAGCATATTTTCATACACCAGGGGCCTCATGCATAATGCCATGCGTAGAATTCACACTATAACATGGAGTAAGCACAAAGCGGAAATGTGCTTATGCACAAAAAAATCCAGATGCATAAATCTGTGCGTTCCCCAACTTCTGCATTCTTCCAGTACATAAATCCCGGTCAGCATGAAAAGTAACGCACATGCACACACCTGCTGTCCTGCTCCGTCTTCTCCCAGAATTACGCCTCTTTGAATATGCAAATCAATATAAATAGCCCTTAAGCTCAGCGTTCTGTGAAAACGAAATGGCAAAATAATGGGGGGAAATAGAAGAATTCCAGCAAATACCAAGTGGTGGCAAGGAAAAACTTACTATTTGTTGGTTTAAACAGTGGTGTAAACAACAAAAGGAAATTGATCGTGTGACACAGAAAGCTCAAGTTCACCCGAAATAAAAATGAAGTTGTCACATATTAAAGTCGTCGTGAAAAGGTCATAGCCCACCATCTGAGTGTCATATGAAAGCTTATTAGGGTACACACAGTGGGAAAAAAGCACAAAATGTCAACTTTAATCTCGAACTTTCCAATTTAATCACATAGTTTATTTTGTCATTAAAGTAGAACATCATAAACTTCATCTTAAAATCGTTTAATTTACTAGTCTCTCAAATCCCATCGTAACTAAAGTAGCATGATAAATGTTTTGTATTTGTATTTGTACCTCCATGTGCTGTATGCGTGTGAATCACTACGTGCTTCTTAAACCGGGTTTCTCTTCCTCCGACAGGACACATAATCCATTACATCTGTGATATTACAGCTCTCTGAATAATTAAAATACTGAGATGTATACTTGATATCATTTTCATGATGGTAAGAGTTTAAGCATGTTATTAAACATGGGAACACAGTGGCGCAGTGATTGTTCATTTTTCGTAGCTACATTTTACTTAGAATAGGCACAGAATTATCATATTCTTCAGGGATTTGCAATCTTTACTAATCTCTGCTGTTTTTTCTGGTTCTTCTTTGGTGGCAATTCACCATGCAGCCACATGTGATACTGGAGTGAATGCAGGTGCCCCAGCTGTCCATGAGACAGACTTCATCGAATTCTCTCATATTAAGCCAGGAAACAAAGAGGAATGAATTAAGAACATCCTGTAGAATGCCCAGTAGGGGCTGGGAGGAATTTTATCATTGGAACCCCTGCAGATTTTGTTTTTTTCTTTTGCTTAACTGTTTTTTTTTTTCCATTTTTTTGTCCTCCCAGCCATCTGACTTATTCATTGGAGTCACTTTAGAGACTTACTTCAGGATATTGTATAAGGACGCTACTCTTCTACTTGATATTTATCTCTTTTTTAAGATCATATAGATGGATTTGTTTTTTCATTGTCACTTATTCTTTATTATTACTGCCTTACCTAATTTAGTTTTTCTTTTCTTGTAGCTTTCTCATTGACATCTTGAAAAGCATTTTGAGCTACATTGTATGAAAATATGCTATATACAGTAAATGAATGTTGTTGTACTGTATTTTAATTTTATTTATTTTTATTTAGTTTGTCTGCTATTTTTTTCTGACATTTTCTCGGCCCATTTTAGGTTTGCAAATTTGTAGATTTAAGTTTTCATAAAGTTTTTTGCATTTAAATATATTTAATGTATTTTACATATTTTAGTGACTATTAAATGGTGTTTTGTTTTTCACAGTTGCCACAATATTTTTGCTACTGCATTGCTAAGAAAACTTACCAGAAGTACATAGTGTATGACATCATTGACATCATACGTCGTGACAGTATAAAAGTCAGCACTACACACTTTTTTATTATATGAATTTAAGAAGAAAACAAAGATTTGGGAAAAGATTATTTAGTAAGTGATTTCCTGGCAAACAAACACCTTTTAACTTTTTAAATCTACTGTAGAATATTTTACTAATAGAGATACGGCAGGCTAACACAATAGATCATTAAAAAAAAAAAAACCTCCTAAAAACCCACTTTTTAATTTTACTTTTTGTAGCTATGTTTTAGTTCTACCCTTGGTAAACTATATATGTATGGAACTATTATACTCTTCATTGTTAATCTTTAGTTTTCAAAGTTTTTTTCAGTTCTTCTGTGGTGAAGTTCTGCACTAGTTTCTTGTCAAAATGATCTTTTAGTATCACATTAATGTTTCATTTTCTCATTTGTTTCTTTTGGTCATAATTTTGTTAATTTTTCTTTATGTGATTTCATCTCTGATTTGTTCAATGGCTCCATCCTCGCATGCTTTGATTTAAATTAAATGTTAAGATATTGAATATTGATATTGAATATTGAATATGCCTGCGCCACCACCAACCTACTCAAAGCACCATGATGCCCCAGCATTGATGGATTAAAAGCCAGAAGTCCACGTGATCATCATCATCATCATCAAGTCCTTCCATGAAAACCATAAATACAAAGAGGACTGTTTCATTTATGTTAGGTAGATTGCCCAGAGGGGACTGGGCGGTCTCATGGCCTGGAATCCCTACAGATTTTTTTTTTTTTTCTCTGGCCGTTTGGAGTCTTACTCTTATTCTATGTTAATTAATGTTGACTTATTTTATTTTCTTACTGTGTCTCATATTTTTCTATTCTTCATTATGTAAAGCACTTTGAGCTACATTTTTTTGTATGAAAATGTGCTATATAAATAAATGTTGTTGTTGTTACAGAACCCACTGCTAGTCATGTGATGCAGAAGGTACATGATGTTTAATGTTGTCAAGATGACATTATATAAAATGTTTGCATCCATATGGAAGTTTCTGTATTTAAACTAATTCTCAAAGGAAAGGCTTGAAATGTGAGAGAGAGAAAAAGGGCATCTAAATGGTTTGTTTCTTGTAATATGATTCCCTATACATGTCAATATTAAAAATGTTAGAAGAAATCTAAACTTTTAATCAGGGGTTATAGTGAGAGATGTCACTTGCCTTAAAAGGATTCCTGTTGTAGAGCCCGCAAGGGTTTTCTTCATTTAGATGTCTTTATGCAGTCAGGGTAAGTATATGTTTTTATTACAAGCTTATAGTTTTCTTAAAAACAGCTGCAAAGCCAAACAAACCCAAAGGGAAAGCACACAAAGATGCTACAATCTGATCTTTATTATGGAAGATCTCAAAATTGTTGTGGACACCTTGTGAGAAATGCTGTCCAAAATGAAATGGTAAGAGGAAAATGGCCAGGGAGATGGACAAAAGCAAACAGAGGAAGGCTAAATCTTAATTGTTAGGCAGGCTAAGGTCAGAATACTGAGAGAGGCAAAAATAACCGCATAGTAGTTCAATTGTTTTTATTTGCCTATCTAGTTGTCCTTTGTCTTTAAATTCAATTTAAAACCTTAGGTTAAGAATGGAGGTGATGATTAGTGAGCAGCAGTATGGTTTCATGCTGGGAAAGAGCACCACAGATGCAATGTTTGCTCTGAGGGTGTTGATGTAGAATTATATGAAAGGACAAAAGGAGTTGTATTGTGTCTTTGTGGACTTAGAGAAAGCATATGACAGAGTGCCTGGAGTGGAGTTGTGGTATTGTATGAGGAAGTCGGTAGTGGCAGAGAAATATGTAAGAGTGGTGCAGGATATGTACAAAGGAAGCATGACAGTGATGAAATGAGATGAGATCTGCGATAGGAGTGACGAATGCATCCATGGCAGAGGTAGGATTACATCAGGGATCAGCTTATTTGTAGTGGTGCTGGTCCATTTGACAGACAAGATTAGACATGAGTCCTTATGATGTTTGAGGATGACATTGTTATCTGCAGCAAGAGTAGGCAGCAGGTCAAGGAGACCCTGGAGAGGAGGAGATATGCCCTAGAGAGGAGAGGAATGAAGGTCAGTGGGAACAAGACAGAATGTATGTGTGTAAATGAGAGGGAGGTCAGTGGAATGGTGAGGATGCAGGTTGTAGAGTTGGCAAAGGTGGAGGAGTTTAAATACTTGGGATCAACAGTACAGAGTAACAGGGAGTGGGTAAGAGAGGTGAAGAAGAGAGTGCAGGCAGGGTGGAGAGGGTGGAGAAGAGTGCCAGGAATGATTTGTGACAGACCAAGGGTGAAAAGGATGTCTGCAAGACAGTAGTGAGGACAGCTATGCTATACTGGTTGGAGATGGTGGCACTGACCAAAAAACAGGAGACAGAGCTGGAGGTTGCAGAGTTAAAGATGTTAAGGTTTGCAATGGGTGTGACAAGGAAGGGCAGAATTAAAAATGAGTATATTAGAGGATCAGCTCAGGTTGGACAGTTGGGAGCCAAAGTCAGAGAGGCGAGATTGTGTTGGTTTGGACATGTGCAGAGGAGAGATGCTGGGTATATTTGGAAAGGGACATTAAAGATAGGTTTATGGATGTGGTGAGAGAGGACATGCAGCTGATGTGTGTAACAGAACAAGATGCAGAGGGCAGAAAGGTTTGGGTTTATTTCATTCTGACATATCTTGTGTGCTTTTGAGTTCACAGCAGTTTTGTTCCTGTTACCTGTGTAGCTTTTCCCATCATTAGTCTTCTATGGTCATGGGACACAATAGGTTTAAGTTCACCGTTTCACCTTATCTATATCCAAACAGCAAATAAGAACCTTTTGTTTAAAAAATACTTACCTAAAGGATTCCTTGCTTTATATTGGGTTTTTTTTTCAGTTTATGACCTTCTCTTCACTCTCCTGACCTTGATTTATGTCCAGCATTTTGGCTGCATTGTTATGGTTCTTTGCTATCTCTCAAATTCTGACCTTTTTCTGTTTAATGTCCCTCTCCCAGTTTGCCCTTTCAATCTTTAGTTGGCTGACCTGCATTACAGATATGATTTGCAATATGTTCTCAGTGTCACATGACTGGCAACCGGCATAACAATCACAAACTAATGGCCTCAGCTATGCAAAGACTGTCATCAAATGGCGGCCAGAACACAAAGTGCCAGAATAAAGATAAAAATATAGATTTCCTACAAACAAAAAAGCACACAGTCCAAAAATGAAACAGATGGCATCCCAGGACACCAAAACCTAGATGCATTATGGATCTGTCTGGATATCCAGACAGCTCATCTGAGGCCCTTCACCTCAGTCACAAGCTAGTGCTTGTGCATATATGACAATCTCATGATCATGCAACTATTCTGTAAGCTTAGATGATAACAGAAAAACACTAGTAAGCAAATTATTTTGAATTACACAAATAATTATGATTAAAACCAGCATGAAACATATTCCAAATATGGACTGTAGACATTTACCAGCTCCTACAATGATGAATCCTCTCTAGATTTATTTCTTTAAAACATAATATCTTTTGTTATACACACCCAATTATTTTTGTTTTGTTTTCTCTTTCTTGTATTTTTCCTTAATTTTCCTTTTCTGTATTGTTGAGGTCAAGGAACTTCTCTTACTCTCTGTGCCCAAAGATTCAGCAAGAAATGCTGAGCTTTTCATGGCTAGTAATACAAATGGCACTAGTAATGTCACTGCCAACTGAAGATTTATAATAAATCCCTCTGTCAAGATTTGGAGTTTGGTACACAGTTTCAGACAGCAACGATGGTTTGGGAGTTAGCTACCTTGCTGTGATTTTATTTCCATGACCACATGTGTGTAAAAATTATGGATTAACCAAATTTTCTCTGGTAGCTTTCAATTCATACTTTACCAATGGTAAGTGTATTCCCAATTTGAGAGATGGTTGTATGATCTTCCAAAGACAGTAGACTGCAACAGGAATTAAATGTGTCCCAGGAGCAAAAAATATGTAATAAAGTTGCGTGTTGTGAATAAACAGTCCTCAACTGGCCTTATGATTCATGTATTATGTTGAAGATTCTTAGTTGAAAACTAAAGTAAATTAGTATTGGACCCCCAGTATTACTCAATCACCGAACTTGTAACCAACACTTTCATCTTTATTCATTTTCTATTGATTTACAAATTTTAAACATGATATATTATGTGCTGCTAGCAGTAACCAAATGTAAGCAATTCACTGCTGTGCCAACTTGACTACACAGTAACATAACACCAAATACATTTTCTTAGGAAAATGGAGCATCACTATCAATTATATTATTTTTGATTATGTTATAATCAAAAAATCAATTTTTTAGAAATGTATAGGTAACTGATAAATGGTGATCACTTGATGAAGGGAGTCAAAACCACTTTAGAATAATAGGATACTTGTGTTTTAATGACAGAACACATATTGATGCATCAGTCAAGTGGATTGTTGTGTCTCTATAGTAACTGCTTGATAAAGCATTCTCTCATAATATTAAAAAGGTGTAAGAGTCATCATATTTACACCATACTACAAGAACTGTAATTCAAATAGGCTTTTTATGGATAAGTCTTTTGTCCCTCTGTGTGATCCTGATTGCTTTAGTATGCAGATAATGCATCAAGTGGTTTTTGAAATTTATGCTGAGTAAAAGAGAGTTGTATTAAATAAATACATGTATTTTAAGCTATATCTTTTTTTCTATTTAACTCATTTTGATTTAGGAAATTAAATGAGTCTTTAAAAAGAATATTTGGGAAATAGAGATTGTCAGCAATCTGACAACATGCATGATATGATCTGTACAGCTTGTCGTTTCTGATAAGATGGCAATCTCGGTCTGGAAAACTAGGTCATTCTAAGAAAGGTCTGCAAAACTGTTTAGGATATGGCCTGTAATTTCAGATGGGATCTCCAAGTAAAGCTCTGTAACCTGAGCTATTTTTGGAAGCTTATCTCAACAAGCAGGCATTAATGCTGGTATTGGACATCCATCATTTAATTTATTTTTTAACTTGCTTAGTCCAGAACAGGGTTATGATGGTCATGTTTATATTAATTAAGAATTACATTGTTTAGCTGTTATTTAATTGTAAACAGGCATGTTAAAATGTCCCCACACTATTTTGAAAGTTACAGATAGAAAAATAATCTTAGATTCTGCTATGCAGAAATGGTTCAATTTAGAAAAAAAAATACTTGCCACTCATAGATTACCAAGTTTTTAGTTATTTTGTTTTTTATGACACCCCAATGTATTCTCTCTAAGCATGATATAATTTTAAATACAGTCTAACACACTATTCACCTACATCCAAGCCATGAAAAACAAAACCAATGAAAGAGTAGAGCAGAAGTCCACTCTGGGAGGTGAAAGTGGGGCACTGTATTGAAAAAGTCCCCACAATTTAACAAATAAATATACTGATCCCCACCTGATTTTTTTTTTGTTCAGTTTAAGGCTGTATGCCTTTAACCCACTGAAAAACAGAGGGACACTCATGATTTTCAAGCTGACGAGTCATGTTTTGATATAAGCATTTAGTCACTTGCTAGTGAAGCATTGAAATGCTTTTATAGGTGCTGAATACAACAAACCAGAACTTCTATATTTTGTTTCTCAGGACACTTCATCCATTGTGGTTCTTGGCACCTGCACCCCTGACTTTCTAGGTGTTCTACCAGCTCTTACCCAGCAGCGCTGCGCAACTACAAATCTGCAGTCCTTGTTTTGGGTCTTTTTTTGTGCAGCTTTATTGTATGGTTCCCTCATGTGTCTGTGTCTCCTCATGTATGACAACCATGTGTGCATATGCACTCAGATTAATGGCTGTCTTGTGTTCACTTAAAAATACTCTGGTTTAAATCCTTGCTTGTCTCTGATATGCAAATGAACACTGCAAGCAGAACAGCTGCACTGTATTAATACAGATAAATGGGTCTCACAGAGAGTGGAGAAGGGCAAGAGCCCTGAACGGGAAAAAGAGAAAAGGGGGCAAGCTGCATATAAAGTGAGATGTGAACTGGATGAAGAAAGGTTAAGCAAATCTCAAAGAAGATGTGTTTAGCAAGTGGCCTCCTTGGGTACACATTGTGCTCCCTTTTCTAGTGGACTCTTCTTACTCCTCATGATGCAATAAAATACATACAAATTTAAGCTGGACTGGATTGTTGAGCATACTTACATGCATAAACTTCAATGAACGGGGAGTTGAGGGGCAGCTGGTAAAATAAATGCAACATTTTATACAACTAAGGTGTCCTCTTGCAGCTCAGACCACGATGTGCTGCTGCACAATGCAAAAACCAGGAATGGTAAGTATGGCCTACCACACCCAGGGTACAACACAAGCCAAGAGCAACGGCAAGCCTTGGTCAATTTAAACGCTTGCACACTTCACTAAAGGGGTCCTCCATGGACAAACCATAGACAAGGTGGACTTTGTATATAGCTCATGGTGTTATTTTTTTCACTTCTTCTTATCTGTGCTTAAAATATTCAGTTTATTGCATGGTAAACATAAATGTGAAGCAGTAAACTTCAATGCTGTTTAGCCATTAGCCATTATTCAGTGTATATTGCTTCTGATCTAAGCCCTCCAAAACTTTGTAATGATACAAGATTACAGATAAAAGCATTACATTTAAATCTGAACAAAGATATGATTTTTAGATGATCTGCTGTAACGGCTGACCCTTTACCCAGCCGGCAGCCACACTACCAAGACCTGTGGCCTGGATAAATTACTGAGACTGTACCTACTTATACCAAGCCGTACCTCTGACAAATAATATTTTCCCCTCAATCAACGGTAAATACAAGCAAACAAAAGCAGATATGTAAAATACGTGTATAAATTATATTACATGAAACACAATGACAAAAACAATAATACAAATCCCCAACGTAGAATATATCTATATATTTATATCCCTCCACCAAAGCAGCAAAGTGTAAACACCATATATACAATAACAAAAACCTCCCTTGCCCCTGCAACGTATAACAAACACAAAACACAAACAACAACAATGGATGAATACTGAAATATCAATGAACGTGAACTTGGGTCCGGGTAAATAACTGTCCTGAATACAGATGATTGATCAATAAAAAATGGATGCGTTTGAATCTCCTGAATAAAAATGGAAAAATCTCATTGTGCTTCCTCAGCATATGGTGGATAATAATGTCCAACCCTGGCATTTCTGGTGATGATTGAGCTGCCATGAATCCGGTGGAATGAGAAACAAACTGTGTACAAGGTGTGATGTGAAAAATAGCAGGAAATGATGATCTATTATTCTATTCTATCATTAATGAAATCTCCATCTCTCTCCTTCTTCCTCTTTTTCCTCTTTCCCTCTTGGTCGTTTAAATAGTGATGAGCCGGATGTAATTGGAATGTGAACAGGTGATTTCCATCCTGGGGCTGCGGTCTCTCTCCCTCATCTGTCCCCTCTGCACTTACGGGGACAACATTCACTGATGTACACATAACGGACAGTAAACGGGACGATGGAAACAACACGCACTCAGCACACACATCGAATACACTATTTCTATGTAGCCCCACTCCCTCCCCTACCTTGGACAAGGGAGGGCCGAAGTACGGCTTGAGATCGGCCACATGAATTGTGTCTAGCTTGGTGTTAGTGCGGATACCCCTCTGAACCAGGAAATTAACGGGACCTGTTTGAAAAACGATTTGGGCTGGACCTAACCATTTAGGTGCTTTCTTGGCGGAGAACCTTTTGCAGGCGTCCGAGAGATGGTGAGCTCTAATCCAGACCAAATCCCCCGGCTGAAAGTATGCTTCCTTACGCCGAGCTTTATATAACTTTAACAAAGTGTCTGGATGTCGAACTCACCAACCTCTGTTGGATTCTCCACTGCATTTCCTCTAACTTAAATAGAATATTGTAGGTGTTGGTTTCTGGACTAGGGGCTCTGGGAAGGAGTTGGTCAAGTGGGCCCTTCAGCAAAGCAGGCGTCTCACCTGTGGCTTCATGCACAGCGGTGTTCAGGGCAAACCAGAGCTCGGGGAGCCATTCATCCCAATCCTGATGGCGTTCCCCCACATAGGAGGCTATCATGCTTTTCAGGGTCCGGTTCACTCGCTCTGTCATGTTGGCATGGGGATGGTAAGCAGTTGTCAGGCTTTAGTTCACTCCCCAGGCTGTATAAAGTTCATCCAATACAGAGCTTGTGAACTGTGGACCCCGGTCTGAAACAATGTTCTTCAGCACTCCCCAGCGGGTGAATATTTCATTCTTCAGGGTGGAGCATATTTTGTTGGTCCTGGCATCCATCAATGCAAACAGCTTCACCCACTTTGAAAAATAATCAATTACCACCATCAGCGATCGTCAGTTGTAGAAATATTGCCGGTTTACCAGGTGGGTTTTTAAGCTGCTGGCAGGTTAAGCACTTCTTCACGTTGTGGCAAATGTCTTTCTGGACAGACGGCCACCACGCAACCCCCAGGATCTTCAACAGAGTTTTTGCTCTTCCAAGGTGACCGCTCAAAGGGCTGTCATGATAATAATTCAGGAAGTTGAGGATGAGCCCCTCCGGGACCACTAGTTGGTGTTGTAGACCCCCAAGGGAAGATGGAGTGGTCCTGTACAGAACGCCCTGGAGATCCATGAAGTGAACCTGGTCGGTGCGCTGCTGCTCCAGACCCTCCCTGATGTTTTGGCAGAACGGACTGGCGGCTTCTGCTTGAGCCAGGTCTTGCAGGCTTCTTGGGAGAGGGAGGACCATCTTCTTTGCCTCTGCCAAACACACCATCCCCGGTGGCTCTGACGCCCTGGACAGAGCATCAGGCACGCTATTACCACAGCCCTTCTGATAGGTCATCTTGAAAGTAAAGTTCTGGAGGCGGAATACCCACCTGGTTAGATGGGAGGAGGTCTTCGGGTGATTAAATACCCAGGTCAGAGCGTGATGGGCCGGTGCACACTTCAAACTCAACCCCCTCCAGATAGTGTCTCCATTTTTCCACATCCCACACAACGGCCAAACATTCCTTTTCAGCCGTCGAATAATTCAGCTCAGCGCCATGCAATGCTTGAGAGGCGTACGTGATGATATGTTTAGCCTGGTGGATTTTTTGAGTGAGCACGGTGCCAAGCCCCAGGTTGCTGGCATCTATCTGTACCTGGAAGGTGAGCTGTGGATCTGGCTGGGCCAGAACGGGTGGCTTTTGAAGATGGATCTTGAAATGCTTGGCCGTGTCTTGGCACTCTGTTGTCCACTCCCATGGGACATCTTTTTTTCTCAGGTAGTTCAAGGGAGCCACTATATCAACCATCCTGGGGATGAACTTGTGATACCACCCAACTACCCGAAGAAAATGTTGTAATGATTTCAAATCTGTGCACGTGGGGTAGTCTTTTCAGGGTCTACAGCGACCCCCTCCGATAAAAGAATTTTCCCGAGGAAGTGGATGTGGGATTGAATGAAGGTACATTTCTTAGTGTTAAGCGTGAGGTGCGCTTGATGGAATCGTTGGAAGGTCCTGGAGATGTTGTTTAATAGAAGGGGAGTAAACAATGACATTGTCGATATAAACAAAGCAGATCTTGCCTATCAACCCCCTCAGTACTTGTTCCATGAGCCGCTGGAAGGTGGCGCCAGCATTTTTAAGTCCAAAAGGAATGACTTTGAATTGTAACAAGCCTTCGGGGGTGATGACTGCCGTCTTCTTTTTACTCCCCTCGTCCATTGGCACCTGCCAGTAGCCACTGGTGTCCAGTGTGCTGAAATCCGCTACATAGTGAAAATACATTTGTACCCCAAATTCCCATTATTTCTACTTATTATTATTGTTTGAATTCAAAATAACACAGTTTCCTCTAAGGATGTGTTTTGCAATGACCCTCAACAAAAGTCAAGTCAATAAGAAAAGCAAGAATTAATCTACAACAGGAATGTTTTATTCATTGGCAATTGTATGTACCATTTTCAACCATAACAAGCTCCAATGAATTAATAATATTAGTCTCTGGGTGAAAAAGAAAATAACAACAAATAGTGTACACAGAAAAGTACTGTTACTTCCATAGTACTTCTGATACATCCGATTAACCCCTGGCACTATAACTGAGACCCAGTGTCTTAGGAAATTTCACAGCTAGTTCTATTATATAAGTAAAATACCTGTTTTGTAAGGGTATATTTTTAGATAGACAGATCTTTATTGTTATTGTCACTTTTACAAATGAACAACGAAATTGAAGGTGCATATATTTAGCTATAATGAGTAGAATGACATACAGTATAATGACTTTTACAAAACCTATCATAAATCATTTTACCTGATATTAATAAATGCAATCTCCCAATAACAAATTTCAAGAACATTTCTATTTTAAAAATACTTTACTATTGATAAAACCATAATTAAGAATGGATACTTAAACTAATGTGTTACAATTTTGGCAAGTACTTTTTATTTTCACTATAATTCTGTCACTTAGGTACTTGACCTCTGCAGCAGGACAAATAACATCAATAATTTGATGAGTATGAAGGGAATAATTTGTGTTTCTGTTTGTATTGTTTAGTCTTTCTATGTCAATAATTGTTTAGCTGACCGTTTGTTTTCTAACCTTAAAAGAAAACAATCCTCTCTCAAATCTATCATGATTGAAAGCTTACACTATTCTGCAGTATAAACTCAAGATGATGAAATTGATAAATCAAAATCAAATGTATTCAAATGCAGAATATACAGAAGAGGTTTGTTTGCGAATGATAACTGTCAGATTTGCACCTTCATTTTAAGGTCTGCTAATATATATATATATATATATATATTGTGGTCCCCAGGCGGGGCTGGAGCCCGGCCGGGATGCCCAGGAGGACCAGAGGAGGGCTTGTGCCTCCTCCAGACCGAGAGGGGGCGTCCGTCCTGGTTATGCTGGGAGCCTCGGGTACAGGGCTTGGAAGCCCAGCCCTGTAGGGACCCGTGGCCACCGCCAGGCGGCGCCCCAGTGCCTGATTATCCCAGGAGCGGAAGTGCCGGCGGGAAGACGACAGGGGACTTGTCACCGGGGGTGTGTCCGCGGGAGATTGCCGGGAAGCAGCTGGAGCCCATCCGGGTTCCTATAAAAGGGGCCGCCTCCCTCCAGTCATTGACAAGAGTCGGGTGGAAGAGTGGCAACGTCTGGAGGAGGAAGGAGGCGGTCAGAAGAAAAGAGAGAGAGAGAGAGAAAGAAAGAGAGAGAAAAAGAGAAGAAGAAAAGAGAAGGCATTGGAGTGGCCTGGACTGAGGGGGGGTTGGTGAGCAGAATTGTACAGAATTGTACAAATGGAGAATAAACCTGTGTTTGTGGGTGATATTAACGTGTCTGCCTGTCTGTGTCCGAGGCGAGGTTCACAATATATAGATATATCTACAAATATGACTTAAAATTGAAATTATTATGATATAGACTTACGAACTGAAAGAAAAAATCATAATCCCCTAAAGAACACTAGCTTAAAGTTTAATTACTTTATTAATAAATTAATTAGTTAATAAATTATTAATACATTACTTAATGCAAAAAACAAATAATTAATACCCATTAAAAATATAAACAAAATAAAAAAAGATGTACTTACTGCGCTGACAGAAGCAGATTTGAATAGGAATGAAATCGGAAGATGAAACGTGGTTAAAAGAACAAGCCAAATTCATAATCAGGAGACCAAAAGTATAAGTTGAGAAAAACATAAGAAGGCCAAAAACCAGAAAAAGAAACATTCTCAGTGCTAATGCATATTAAGTTAATCTTAGAGTTCAGGGGTGCAACCACAAACTTGGACAACCAGAAAATGAGCGATACTGATCTTTATATTTTTGAGTAGTGACATCAAACGTCGCACACTCCTCCTGGTTGTGTTTCCTACCAACAGCTTGGCAAGAAACTAAAATGAAATGGCAATAAAACTCAGACACACACCTTCTGCTCCCTTTATGGCCAGGTTCTCGGGTCCTTTTGCAGCATCTAGTCCTCACACTCTCAAGTCCTTGCATCCCCCCCAAGGCTTTTTATGCCAAAAAAGTAATTACTTTTAAATATCTTTAATCTAAAATTGAAATCCTTTATCTTTCATGATTTCAGTAACCTTTTTTTAGCTATTATTTCGCCTTAGCTAGCAAAAGCAGAATACCAAATTCAACGTGACATCTGTAAATGCAGATTTAATTTCTTTTCACTTAGATCTAAAAGTAAAATTGAAAGCAAAACTAATACTTGTGCTTTATTTGCTGTGGCTTATAGGATGACAAATTTCCTCCCAATGACTTTGCTTCTGTTTTCACTGACAGAATTTTAAAAATCAGACAAGCTATCATCACCTAAACATCGAATATAAATCATGTGCACTCTTACAGAAATAGTGTGGTGAATATGACAATTTTATTTCATTCCATTGATTTCAAAATGTTTGAGCAAACTGTATTGCACATGGATCTTCCTCTTGCAAACTAGATGTTCTGCCTACTAGTATTTTTTAAAACAGTTTTTAATTGTATAGCATACTACAGACAGTTAATGATTCTCTTTTATCTCCATTTTATGAAAGGCTTTGAAAACCAGTTATTAAGTCTCTTATAAAAAAAAAGTAACCTAGATGCTTCAATTGTTAATAATTATAGGCCCATATCCTACTATTTTTTAAATTAAATCATTGATAAATTAGTTTTTTTAGCAATGTTTTTCTTTAATACCACCTTAACGGTTTATACAGTCCTTTATATCTTACTTTATACAGTATTGGTTATAGTGTTTTTCCTTGTGTGAATTGTTGCTTCTGATGTGATATTCAACTAAATGAAAACAGTGAAATATATATTCGAATTCCATGCCTGTATAAACAGCAAATGATCTTTTGGCCAAAAAAGCTTGTGCCTTACAATATAATGACTAGTGACTGTAAATTTAAATTCCAGATCTATAGTATGGATGTTAAATTTCTCAACTGTAGTGTTAAAAAATGACTTTGGTCAGGTTAGTACTGTAAAGAGTTCAATCCATTCATCCATTTCCCATATGTAGACAATGATACCAGGCAGGAACCAGCACTTGATGGGCCACCAGAAGCAGTTTAATGGAAACTGAAAAACTATAAACTAAACCCTCCTTACCCATCAGGTCCAGGACAGGGATTAAAACAATATCTTAAAGGGCTGATCTACACCCAAAACAATTTTGCATGACTTCCTTCCACTTTGATAAAAAAAGTCACAATGATTCAGAGTAGAAGAGTCACAGCTGAGGAGAAATTTACTATTGTGTATTCTAGTGTTTCACATCCTACTCATCCGCTCATTGCCGCACAGAGCCTGGCTTTATATTGCTTCTTGGCAATTCAGCCTTAGACATTTTTACTCTCTGAGATAAGCCTGACACATCATTTATAATTAAAAACAAAATCAATATATGCATTTGTGCTGCATTTTCTTTATAGTGATGTAAGTAGCTGTCAAAAGATATGTTAATTTTTTTAGCCTGTTGCGAAATGCCTATTACTTTTTTACTGGTTCGATGAACTAGTAAGAACTTATTTTACATTAGGGATGTAGAAAGCAAAAAGAAGTGCTTAACAGACATTCAGTGTGGTCTGACAGATGTGTGCAATGAGGATAAAATGAAACCTGGAATAGCATAATCAAAGCCCTGACTTTTGTCACATGACACACATGAAAAACAAATTACATGTGAAACTTATGATTTTTCATTCAGTTCAAAAATTACAAATTGCTTTTATAGGAGGAATTGGATAGGACATTTTAAACAGAAGTGTGGAATGGTGGTACAGTGGTAGTGCTGCTGCCTTGCAGCAAGGATACCAGGTTTCATATCCTGGGTCCTCCCTAAATGGAGTTTACATGTCCTGTCCATCTAAAGAAAATCTGTTTAGAATGATTGGCGTTAGGCCTGTGATGGACTGGCACCCTGTTTGGGGTTTGTTCCTGTCTTGTACTCTATGCTAGCTGGGATAGGCTCCTGACCCTGGTCTGGATTAAGCAGGTCATAAAATGATGACGTTTTAAACAGTTTTTCTTTTTCCTAATAGAAACATTACACAGTATGAACACCAATATTAAAACTGGTAATGACTTATACACAGTACTAATATCTTTATCACATCAACATTTTTGAGGGAAAAGATACTGAAAAATGTGATAAGATAACAAAGCCTTGTAGACTCTTTTTTTAACCACCTGGGGTACTAGGTAGTTGACAATGTCTTTGCTTTTCATTGGGGTAAACTTTGACAATATGCAATGGTACCACCTGGCTGAAGGTCATTTGGTGATTCCGAAATAGATGATCCTTAAGAAGTCATAGGAAGATGTTGCCCAGGATTTAGATATTGGTGGGCAGATGAGGTGAACCCAATGATATTATTGATACAGACAATCCAAATCTTCCCAATGAATCCTGAGGGGACCTCTTCCATTAATCGCCAGAATGTTGAGATCAAAGGGCATCCTATAATGAAACAGGCTCATCGATGACTTACGCAAAGTAATAATGCAAGTAAGGCCATATTAGATTTCCTGAGCCTTCCTCTCAAACATCTTAACCTACTCCCAGCCCACTGGCAGTTAGGCTGCAACTGGTAATTAGTAAGACCTATGGACACCAAGGAGTCCATTCTCAGTAATAATGGCATTGAAAGGAGAAAGTATCTAAGGACAAACTCCCCAGCCATCTAGTGATAGTGCAGGCAAAGCCTTAAGATAACCCTTTCCATTTGCCTCATGCATCACCCATTTAGTGAGAAACTTCTTGAATTTTATTTTTTTTGCTTCCTCTATGCTGCTGTTGGGCATTTTAAGTTTTTGGTTTTTTCACAAGCGGTATTTCTTTAAGGTAAAAATACAACCTGTCTACGACTGCCCCCACCATGTCTCCCCATATCTGAAATGGACACCACCAAAAGAGAAAACATGGCTTTCTCAATAATGACAGCAACACATGGACTTGTTTTTTTGTACAATTTTTTACAATATTGGGGTTTGTGCTTCTAATGTCACCTCTATCTCTTTAAAATCCGACAACCCCAATGACATACCCATCACTTTCTACTCAGGACCCCAACTTTACAAATGATGTCACCACTTCAGTGGAGTAACCAGACAAGGGTAACTTGAAGCAATGACGTGTTGCAATATCTTCATCTCTTTCACGATGGGATGTCAGTTAAAGAATAATGCACAGTCTCGCAGATTCTGCAATGATCTTTGCATTATGCTCTAGTGCCTGATAATCATTAAGCAGAAATGCATCAATGAAGGTAGTGCACAATTCAAAATGAATATGAAGCTTGTGCCTCTCCACAAACCACCAAGAATAAGCCAGACTACCTAGTGCTGCAGTAAAGAATCCCTGCAGTTCCACACCACTCAGTAGATGCAGCAAAGAAGTTGACTTCAATGTTTGACTGTATTCTTGCTTTGTAGTATTACTCTTGTTTTGACCACTTTCTCATTCATTCTACCATTCTGAAACTTTATTAAGAAAATTAGGGTTTACAGGGAGTTGGAACCTATCCAGGCAGTTGACAAAAGAGGAAACACCAATCCAACACAGGGCACACCTTTGTTAGTCTGGGTTTGCCAGTGCTTACACAGTACTACACATGTGGGGATGTGGGCAGACAGTGAGCAAACTAAATATAGTGACTGGCCAAGAAAAGCACCACAACACCACCCACTACTTCTTTACCTGCTCATTAAATTTCATTTTACCTGGATAAATTTAGTAAATAGACTGCTTTAGCTTCCTTATGCTCCTGAATGCTGAATTTTGATTACTGTTAAATCCAACTTTTCCACAATAATTTCTCAAACTATGATAATATAGTAGTTATCTATTTTTTTTTTTATTTATCTCCAGTTAGCCATAAAATGGGCAATAATTAAATCCAAGCTAAGTGTATGCCTTCTTTTACCCCTGGTGGTAGCCCTGAGAGTATGAATTAACATATAAAAATTAACATTAGACAACTATTGTCAATATTACAAAAAAGGGAAGATTTCTCTGTGCTAAAATAATGGAGAAGAGATAAATACTGTATTAAGTGTAAAAAAATAACATTATTATTTTCAATCTGCATGTCTTATTCCTTGGTATTTACTGTGCTACACTACTTATTCAAGCAATATGTGTGAAAAGAATAATAACTTTCTGGAAAAGTAAAATCTAATTACAGCTCGCTTTAGCACATCAGAAATGGTTTAGGCATACAACTTATCATAGTCACAGTAAATGACAAATGAAAAATAGATTCTTGTAATCAGGGCACAAAGCAATTTCAGCATTGTAAATAAACATTGGTTTTAAAAATGTGCAGGCATTGTTGCTTTATTTCTGCCACAGTAATGTAGGTCACATCAATTTTATCATTATCTTAACTTTTATTAAAATTACCCTTTTTCCGGCACTTTTTTTGAAAATAAAATGTTTCGGGTTAATGGATGTAGTTATACAATGAACATGTTGCATTTTTAGAAATGTCCTTCTTTTTAGAAAACAGTTACATTTTAGGTGATACAGTGGGTACTCCCATACATATCCTGGTTTAAATCCTGCACCCAGACATTGTCTGTGTGGCTTGCTGTTGCAAATTTAGCACAGTTTTAAGGTACGATGAACACAAATCAGGTACCTCCAGCTTGCTGTGACATGATTGTTTAATGCTCCATGGAGCAACCAGATTGTGTTTCAGAGAAGAAAAAGAAATAGCAAAAAAGTTTAAATTTCTGTTTCAACATATTCATCCCTAGCTGGTAAAGTGCAACTTGCTGTAAACCTCATTGACACAGCAGGTTTGTTTACATTAGAATAAAAATCATCTTGTTAATTGATTTTAAATTACTTTTATTATTTGATTATTTGGGGTATTAGAAAACAAAAATAGCAGGTGGGAGTGGTCAGATGTATATGTGGGTGTGGTCAAAGGGTCTGCAGTTGCAAAATTAAAAATAGTTAAGCACACAGCTGTATCTTTTACTATGCTAAACTACAGGGCAGCATACAATAAAATGAAGTAGCTTCAATAAGTAACCTCAATAAAAGAGTTTGGAAGTAGAGTAACTATTAACAATCTATGTGCGTAAAGAGTTTTCATCACTGGATGATGTGTGATGGTTAGAGTACAAGAAGTGAAGAAGGAAGCTGCAACAGCACATGCACCTCAAGCCTCCCTTTTAGTATGCACAGGCTGTTTTGATGTATAGCCTCTGTCTTCATCTTCATCTTCACACTGTGGGGCGTACAAACACACATGAATAATATATTGTCGCAAGAACAACAGAAACCTGTTAATATCAGAATGACAAATTACCATCCACTAAGTGGAAATCTGGTGGCTTGACACTCACTTAGTATATAGCAAAAATCTAGGAGACTCTTTAAGGCTGAGATTATACTGGCAATTCCATTTGTACAAGAAAGTCATGTAGTATATTTTCACCATCTCTAAACTACTCAGTATTTAATATACACTGCATAAGGAACTTGAGAGATTTTTATATTGGCATGTTATTTGAATCCTTTGTGCAAATGTGAGCCAAAGGTGATCTTTTATCAGAGCATTTACTTCACAATATGAAACTTGGACAGCTTTCATAACCGCCCAAATAAGGAATGCAAAAAAGCTCTCAATAAATCTAAGCAAACTTAAAACTAAGTATTGCACACAATTTTTTCAACTCGTGCTATTCCAAATGACAAATGTCATCAGGTATCTGCTTCACTGGGCCACACTGAGTATGACTGCTGCACAGACCTTATTGGAATAAACTTTTTGCTTATTCATCACACAGTCTTGGAAATTTAATAATCTGTAATTCAAATGCAGCATTATTTGCGGTAATAACTGATGTGACAATATTGTTTAAAAACAATCTACCTTAATAACTACACTAATTTTATACTACCTAACCTTATTCAGCTGGAAGAAGTCAAACCCATTTACTAATGCACAATGGAAAAAGCATGTTCAATCAACAAACAAAAACAAACTAAACATTTTTGTAAAACTCTGTCAGACATTACTATTGTAATCAATTAATTTGGCATTTTGAACCACTGTGAACCTTTAGGGCACCGGTTTTTCTGAGTGATAATTTCAGATTAAGCTTTCTTCCTTTTTTAAACAGTTAACCAACATTTCTTTTTTAATCTCATTGTAATCTTTTTTATGAATATGTAAAGAATGTCTATTGCATTAATATGATGCAATACACTTTTTTGGCAGTCATAAGTTTAATTACTGCTCTGGCCAGGCTCAACTGCATTTCTCAAAATCCTCCTTCAGAACATATACAGACAATGACTGTGTGCTTTTTTGCACAATAAGCCCTTTGGTGCTGTTGGCGATTTTATTTTGCTTTGCTGACTAAGAAAAACACTATACTTGGTATTATCATAAAAACACATTTTAATTAAGTTATGTGTCTGTTTATTACAGTGCAAAGCTGGAAGGAAGAATTAAGCTTTGTTCTTTTTTCTATAAAAAACACTAAACTGTTAAGGAACACTAATTTATATTTTCAGCTAAAGTTTTCACAGTTTCTCTCCCCATCTCTAATTTTTGAATTTAAAGCCTTTTAGCTCTTTGTTGAGCCTATGCAGGCCATGAAGCCTGTTGTTTTCATCTGGGAAATAGCAAAATGAGACCTCCAAAGTAGCTGGGAAGGAGGCCCTCAGAATAGGTAACCAGCCATAATACTGTAGTTTAAAGTACCTTAAAAACTTTGGCCCCACGAGAAGAACAGTCACCATTAACCTTTCGCTTGTATAACAGAAGGGGAAAACAAAGAATCTTTATAAAATAGAGTTATTCTACATGAAAATACTCTGAAGCACAAGAAGCTCCAAGGAACACAAACAAGGAGTTGCCTTAACAAAATAGGAAATCTAATGGCAAACAAGTCCTAAAAACACAAATCCAGAGAGAAAGGTCAGAAACAGAGCAAAGTGGAAAATATCCAGACAATCAATTAAATCATAGTAATAATCAAACAGTACTCACCAATACCCAGCACATATGATGTACCACCAGGAATTGTGTGTTCACTCAGCCTTTATAAGGCTGAAGGCAACCCCTTTATGGTTGGGGAAACACCGAAAAAAAGTAAGGTGCATGAATGAAGCACAGACACAAAGAAATTAAATAACACACAAAACTAATAAAACACAGAATAATGCAAATAATAAACATAAATAATATTATTAACATAAAAGAGTGAGTCAAACATAATTAAAAAAATAAATTAAAATGGAAGTTGAACACAAGCCAGGGGCTGAACCCTGCTTGAAAAATTTAGTTTGCGTCCCATGTAATTTGGATAAATAAGGTTTACATTCTTTTACAGATCAGTGCGGAGCACTAGTCTACCACCATTTTTAATTTTTCGAGCTGACAAATCCATAATATTTTCTTTATGATTTGTCATACAAATATTGGTATTGGTATTGGTATGTCCCTAACTAATGTACAAAATACCTTTTGGTAATCAGGGGCTCCTCTTGGATTAACACTGAAATTTTACTTTGGTACAATGGAATATACAATAAATTAGATAGCAAAAATATTATCAGTTAGAATATGCATATGTTAAGTAGAGAAATCAAATTATAAGGAGTTTTCACGAAGATTTTTAATCTTTCTCTGGTATCCGTCACTATTCCACCCTGCCTAAAATCAGCAATCACTATTCTTGTCCCTAAAAAATAGCCACCAAGAGCTTAAATGATTATAGACAGGATGTACTCACACCAATAGTAATGATGTGCTTCGACAGGTTGGTCTTACAGCACATTAAATCCTGCCTCCCATCTACTTTCAACCAGCATCAGTTTGCTTGCAGATCAACCAGGTCCACAGAAGATGACATTGCTACCACTGTACTTCGCTGAGTCATGTATACCAAAGAGGGGGCTATGTAAGGCTGTTCTTCATAGACTACAGTTTAACATTTAATACAATAATCCCTGACATATTGGTAAGCAAGCTAACAGACTTAGGCCTGCCCTCCTCTACCTGCACCTGGACAAAGGGCTTTCTGACAAATGGCCCACAAAAACTCAACACTTATCTCTCTCCTTCCCTTTTGCTTAGCACAGGATCTCCGCATAGCTGTGTTGTGGAGGCCACTACTTTACTCTTCATACTCATATGACTGCACCCGTATCTATTCTACAAATACTATCATTAAATTTGCAGATGACACCACTGTAATATGGCTCATATTAGAAGATGAGTCAGCCTACAAAGACGAAGTCCAGAGACTGACAAAATAGTGTTGAGTGAATAACTTAACAATGAACACCACAAAAACCCAGGAACTCATTCTGGACTTCAGAAAGAATAGCACAGAACCCCTTCCTCTTTACATCAATGGATATCATGCGGAAACAGTGCAGAACTTCAAATAGTTTGGAACCCACATTTCAGAGATTGCACTTTCTGAGAGTGTTCAGCAAAAACAACAGAGCAAAAACCATTGAGGGCTTTTTATTATTCAACCACCGAGAGCATCCTGGTATGCCAGGTGCATGGCAACAGGCAAGAAGGCTCTGCAGAGAGTCAGAACAAAAAAAATCACAGGTTGTTGTTGCCTTCCCTGGAAATATTGCCTACTCCCACTATCTCACCAGAGCCACAAGCATTATTAAGGATCCTTCACACCCTGGTCACCACCTGTTTGAACCGTTGCCCTTTGGTCATCGTCATAGATCTTTGAAAGTAAAGACTGATTAAGACAGTTTCTTTCCAATGGCCATAAATATGTTGAACAAAAAGTCTGTGCTGAGAAATAGACTTATGCATACTTCTTCTGCTCTCGTTCAGCCACTCTCCAGTGGAATGGTATTATTTTATTGTATTAATACTGGTTTCATTGTTATTTTATTTAATTTCTTTTTAACTGTATTTTTACATATATTATTACTGTTTTAAATGTTTTTCTTGCTTGTATTATGTGGTGATGGTTGTGTTTCACGAAAAGTAGTGTCATTTTTACTTTTTGTACCCAGTTGGAGTGGCGCTCATAATTTCAATTCAATTTCAGTTCACTTCACTTTCAATTCAATTCAATTCAATGTTGTGTTTCAGCCAGTGTTTTTGTGCTGTTTTTAATTATTTGTCATATTTAATGCTATTTAGGTTTGTTTGTAATTACGTTCAACCTATTTAAATGTGCAAACATTCGTTTTGCTTTGTGGGTGGTTCCTCAAGAGGTGGAAACAACCTGACACCACTACCGCTGAGACCTCACCACCAGAAAAACATTCTGCCTCGCAAGAGGCCTCAGCAGCATTCTCATTGAGGTTGGCTAGGAGGTTTTGTGCAGTTATTGGCATTTCTTTGCTTTTGTTGACTTCTTTGATTATTTTGTTTCTGTCATTGGATTCTGTTTACTGGATTTCAACTTTGGGAGTTGCCTTTACGCAACTTCTTTCTGTACTTTTAAGCAGCCTTTTGTTAGTACTTTTTTGTTGAATAAATATTTTATATTTATAAATGAATGGTGTTGCCCTTTGGAATGCAAGCAGTGTTTTTCCACAGTTTCTCCCTCTTGTGAGGCATGTTGGAACACTTAAATTTAGTTTTGAACTTTAAACCAGATTTCTCCATTTTTGGGCCTAGTAAGGCCAAAGCCTACTGTTAGTAGTTGGAAGTTAGCTGCAATGAGTGAACATAATCCTGGATGGCCAGTGAAGGTCTTGGCCTGATATAAAGGTCTGTTTGAAGGCTTAAACCTCTATTTCATCATGTCTATAACTTCAGAATATGAAAGTGCACAGATGCCCAGTCTACAACCAAAAACGATTTTAGCATCATACTGAAAAAACATTTTTCCTGAAATATAACCACTCAAATGCTGTTTGTCAAACACAATTACTCATCTTGCCCTATGCAGCTTGTGAAGAGCTCACAAACAGTTACCTTTCAGTCCTGCCTGTAAAGAACTCTCTGCACTGTGTTGCAAATCAGTACCTGGTAATTTAATGGGGGTCAATGGGGTTCTATATTTTGCACTTTGTCTATAAAATTCTTCAGTTCTGGCAGATTGATGCCCGAGTGATGCTTGAGAAGAGTAACAATCATACTTAAACTTGGTGCATATCCTTTTGAATCTAAAGATATTATAACTTTATAAAAGATAAGTAAAGACACTGAAGCCATTGGTTCCTTTTCAACCTTTACTTTTCTTTTTTCTTTTCTCTTCTAGTGCACCAAGCGTACCCAACATTTCTCTTCCCCCTCACTCCCTTTTTTTTTTTACCAGACACAACTAATACATTTACCTTGTCCAAGGAATAAAGCAATCAATTAAGAGATCAGAAACAACTGAACTGAATTTCATATAAAAAAAAAACTATATAAAAATTTTATACAGAATTATTTGTATCTATACTTTAAACATATTAAATTAAACTATTATCTATATTATCTAAAATATATCTCTTACACATTACTTCCCTCTTACAAAAAAATGAAATGTCCTCGTTTCAGATATAGTTTATTTAGAACATTTAACATTATTGTAGAGCATGGGTCTCCAACCTTTTTTCCACTGAAAGCTACTTTTACAAAATGAAAATGGCTGAGAGCTACTGATGTTTTGTAACGTTTATTCTCATAGCTTATTTCAACCCAAACAAACTGAATAAGCTTATTTTGCCTGAACATTTATAAAATATTGGTGTCCAAAACTCACATTTTGCATTTAAACATCACAAAAAAATATTTAGCTCACCTGCAAGTGCATTTTGTATGTCTGTATGCATTTTCTAGTGTATCTCACACTATTGAATTAAAACATGAATGCTGTCAAAACAAAACAATGCAATTACAAATACAAATACACAGACATTACTTATGCATTTGCCATTTTGTAACATGTCACTGTTTCACTTCACAAGAGTTTTCACATGTCCAGTTGCATGTGTGATGTGTTTTTTAGTTAGTGAGATGACTCAACAAAAGAGTTGTATGGTGGAGTTTAGCCACTTAGGTTTGCTCTTATGGAGTCATTTAAATGTTCATCTGCCAGTCTTGTTCTGAACTTGGATTTCATGATATTCATGTCAGAAAAGGCAGACTCACAGAGGTATGTAGACCCAAACAAAGCAGACATTTTCAGAGCTGCTTGTTGAAGATTCTTATAGTTATCTGGTTCTACTAAGATCCAGAAATGCTGAGAATGCTGTTAAAACTTTAAGTGCACATTATCACTCACTCACTCACTCACTGACTTATCACTAATTCTCCAACTTCCCATGTAGGTGGAAGGCTGAAATTTGGCAGGCTCATTCCTTACAGCTTACCTACAAAAGTTAGGCAGGTTTCATTTAGAAATTCTACGCGAAAAGGTCATAACTGGAACCTATTTTTGATCATATATACGGCTATAGCCTGCAGCTCGGTCGCCGTGTGAGGCGGAGTTGCGTCGTCGCGTATCATCACGCTTCCTACGTAATTGAGTGCCTGCCCATATTAGGTAAATATTCGCGGGTGAAGGACTGAACGCAGTACGTAGAGAACAAGGAAGAGCCCCAAAGAGTGCTGAACAAAAAACGCATTACACAATTGAGAAGGCAGCAAAAGAATATGAAGCGAGTGACGCATACAAGCATATTCATAAGTGCAGCTACTGCGGAAGCAAAGCACACAAAGCACAGCTAAAGGAAGACAGTGTAACAAAAACCCGTGCATGCAGTGTGTGATGTCTCAAATAAAGAGGAAGACAAACTGTTTATTGATGCAGTAAGAAAGGAATCGATGAATGAAACCTGCTATCTTTACAACAGTTGACAAACACGGAATGTAACTTGAATACATATATACACACACACAGACACACACATACACATATACTGTATACACATACATATATATATATTTATGTGTGTGTGTGTGTATATATATATATATATGTGTGTGTGTGTATATATGTATGTATCTATGTATATATATATATATATATATATATATATATATATATATACTAGCAAAATACCCGTGCTTTGCAGCGGAGAAGTAGTGTGTTAAAGAAGTTATGAAACAGAAAAGGAAACATTTTATAAATAATGTAACATGACTGTCAATGTAATTGTTTTGTAACTGTTATGAGTGTTGCTGTCATCAAGGATTTGATCATCATTATTTCTTTTAATCAGGTCGTGAACTGAAGCGATTTCCCCCCATAGGATTGTATGTAAATACAATTAATCCGTTCCAGACCATATGAACTGTATGTAAATATATATTTTTTTAGTTTTTAAGCACAAATATAATTATACCATAGAATGCACAGCCTAATAGTAAACTAAATGTAAAAACATTGAATAATACTGAGAAAACCTTGAACAACAGAGAAAACTAACACTGCAATAGTTTGCGCTATAGCGCTACCAACCGCTGGCAAAAAGCACTTTTTTAATGAGTTTTAAGCACAGGGGAAAAATTAACACTTGTAATGGATGGCCGGCCATTTATCCCGGCCAATACCCCCAAGCCGCCAGGTGGAGCCCTCCTTGCAGCGAGGAGGTCCCCAGAAGACCAGCAGGGCATCATGGACATTGGAGTTTTTATGCAAAGCCCTGCTGGATGCCGTGGGGGCCACAAGAGGGAGCTGCAGGGAGGACCGAGGGCTTCTTCATGCCCTGTGACCCGGAGGTTCGTCACAGGAAGAGCGACGGACTTCCGGGTTGAAGAAAAGAACTTTTTACCTGACCCGGAAGTGATTGAGGATCACATGGACTGGGGATTGAGAACACTTCCGGGTCAGGGAGTATAAAAGGACTTTGGGAACTCACAGACGATGAGCTGAGCTGGGTGGAAGGGTGGCAACGCGTCTGGGAGCTGGAGGATTGTTTATTATTGATTGTATTGTGAGTTTAATGAGAATTGTGGTGGAGAGTGTGCTTTGTGCACTGTGGCGACAAAATAAAGTCAACTTGAGGACTTTTACCTGGTGTCTGGAGTCGTGGACAGGGGTTCAAGGGAGCAAGAGCGCCCCCTATCGTTCACAGTGGCGTAGTTGGCAGGATACTCTAGCGTTGTTTGCAGAGGACCTAAATCAAAAATTTCTGTGGGAAACGAACCCCAAGAAGACTACGGAATCAGGAATCACCACAGCATCGCCAGAACCCGAAAAAACCGAGTCCAAAATGGGAAAAAAGAAGGGCAAGCAAAGCGACAACGCCAGCGGGAGTGCCGTAGGTGCAATGGCCGACGCTCGGGAGGAGTTAAGGAGAGGCCTTACAAGTCCGAAGAAACCTCCAGCAAGCAACGATCCCTCTAAGGTACGTGCCGGGAACGACTTTAAAAATCCTTTTATTGTTTCTCACCTTGTCCCGTGCATGTACCTTGGAGATGACCACCTGGAGGCTCCGAGGGGAAAAGGAGACTGCCCCGAAGACGACGGCCTTCTCTTGTCGAAGCCAGAGCACCTAGAAATCGACTTCCGCATGATGGCTGCCGACGAGGGACGCGGTAGCAAACCGGGTGCATCCTGGGAAGGAGGAGCTCCGCGTCCTGCTGTTTGCACCTTCAAGCCCGAAGGAATGGACTTGGTCTTCCCGAAGAGGAAGGGGGAGGCGAGCGAGGCATCGCTCAACACACAAGAAGGTAAGGAGGGTCGGGAAGTAGCTGATCGGGATGTCGTTAAAGTATTAAAGACAGACCGCAGTTTGCCGAAGAAGGCAACTCGACCCTCCGAGAACTCCAAGTCCCAGAAGCCTCCGTGAGACCCGTCAGAGCATGTGCCTGAAGCGGGCGTGCTCATTGGCTCCCGGTCGGTAGGTAACACGAACGAGGAAGTGAGTGTTCTGCCGGTCGAAATGAATAATTATATAAACTTGCGGGAGCTCGAAAAATTAATTGAGCCCGTAGCAAGTGTCTTGCAGGTCCTGACGACCATTGAAAAGATCGTCAGGGATTTGGGAGCGCAGCCAGAGAGCCGCTGGAGAAGGTGAGGGCCTACGTGCGGCGATTTGGTGAGGAGCCTCCCGTAATGAATGATGCGGCGATACAGGTAAGCGAGACCCGTATCTTATATAATAGAGGGACGCGGTGTGATCCGGGCCCGCGTTTAATAAGTAGCGGGTGCCAATACACGGCGCACCCTACAAGAGAGGCGGTACGTTAACCGAGTGGTCGGCGGAAGGGCTAATCGATCCGGGACAGCTAGACGGTGCTGACTCCCGGAGCGAGGCAGCCCTGAAGACGCCGCCGCCGGTAATTTATAAATCAAGAGGGGTGCAGACAGTAAAGGGGCTCTCTTCTTGTAATAGAGAGACCCAGACTGTATATAAGCCCCAGATTAAACAGGAGGGCTCTAAGATAAAACGGGGGTCTCCTGACATGAAAGAATCAAAAGAGCAAGGGAAAGAAGCAAAAAGAGAAAAAGCACCAGTAGAGGCGGCAGGGGTTTCTCTCCCAGCAAAAGGGGCGGACCTAACAGTTCCTTATTGTTTTCAGTCCCGTAGGGGAAGAATACCAGGAGGACAGAGGCAGTGTTACGGGTGCCGAAGGTTGGGCCATATTTGGCAGAACTGTCCTTGGAGAGAGGGGGACAAGAGGTCAATTTGGAATAATATTCCCCCTAGGTTCTCCAGGGACCAAGATGTTCGTTTTAATCAAGGCTCAACCAGGACGTCCTCTTGGAGGAAGACTTCCCTCTCGGGGCAGGCCGCTCCGAATAATTCGTCGCTGGGGGGGGAATACTGTAATGGATGGCCGGCCATTTATCCCGGCCAATACCCCCAAGCCGCCAGGTGGAGCCCTCCTTGCAGCAAGGAGGTCCCCAGAAGACCAGCAGGGCATCATGGACATTGGAGTTTTTATGCAAAGCCCTGCTGGATGCCGTGGGGGCCACAGGAGGGAGCTGCAGGGAGGACCGAGGGCTTCTTCAGCCCCTGTGACCCGGAGGTTCGTCACAGGAAGAGCGACGGACTTCCGGGTTGAAGAAAAGAGTTTTTACCTGACCGGAAGTGATTGAGGATCACATGGACTGGGGATTGAGAACACTTCCGGGTCAGGGAGTATAAAAGGACTTTGGGAACTCACAGACGATGAGCTGAACTGGGTGGAAGGGTGGCAACGCGTCTGGGAGCTGGAGGATTGTTTATTATTGATTATATTGTGAGTTTAATGAGAATTGTGGTAGAGAGTGTGCTTTGTGCACTGTGGCGACAAAATAAAGTCAACTTGAGGACTTTTACCTGGTGTCTGGAGTCGTGGACAGGGGTTCAAGGGAGCGAGAGCGCCCCCTATTGTTCATACACTTAAAAAAATACATAATTTAATAAACCACCAAGAAAAATAACATTACAACAATGCACGCTATGAACAGATCGCTGGAAACAGAAGTGAAAACAAAATCAAGACCAGTGCATTCTTTAACCGCCTTCCTACCTTAATGCGTCCAGCTCTCTCTCGCGCTGACTGTGTGTCTGCGTCCATCTCTCGCGCTGCCTCTGTGTGTGTGTGTGTGTGTGGCGCTATCTCTGTTGCGCTGCCTGTGTGTGTGTCGTGCTGCCTGTGTGTGCTCGCGCTGACTGTGTGTGTGCGTCTGTCTCTCTCTCGCGCTGCCTGTGTGTTGCGCTGTCTTGCGCTCTCTCTCTTGCTCGCTGCACAGGAAATGCACAGGGAGAGACTGAACATGTACAAACCAAAAGGGAAACTGGCTTGTTCGTATACCGAGTGTGTGGTCGCGAATATTTAGCTCAATTACATGGGAGGCGTGCTGATTTCTGCAGTAGCTGCACTTATAAATATGCTAAGCACAGTCCTTCACCCGCAAATATTTACCTTATATGGGCAGGCACTCAATTACGTGGGAGGCGTGATGACGGGGACGCAACTTCACCTCACACGGCGACCAAGCTGCAGGCTATAGCTGTATATATGGACAAAAGTGTGCTCCAGTTATGACCGTTACGCGTAGAATTTCGAAATGAAACCTGCCCAACTTTTGTAAGTAAGCTGTAAGGAATGAGCTTGCCAAATTTCAGCCTTCCACCTACACGGGAATTTGGAGAATTCAGTGAGTCAGTCAGTGAGTCAGTCAGTCAGTGAGGGCTTTGCCTTTTATTAGTATAGATATGTAGATATGTATATATATATGTATGTGTGTATATATATATATATGTATATATATATGTAGATTTGTATCTATACTAATAAAAGGCAAAGCCCTCACTGACTGACTCACTCATTGACTCATCACTAATTCTCCAAGTTCCCGTGTAGGTAGAAGGCTGAAATTTGGCAGGCTCATTCCTTACAGCTTCCTTACAAAAGTTGGGCAGGTTTCATTTCGAAATTCTATGTGTAATGGTCATAACTGGAAGCTATTTTTCTCCATTTACTGTAATGGAGTTGAGCTTGAAAGCTGTGGGGGGCGGAGTTTCATGTGACATCATCACGCCTCCCACGTAATGAACTGACTGTCAATGCAGTGCGTAGAAAACCAGGAAGAGCTCCAAAAAGCGCTGAAGAAAACATGCATTATATAATTGAGAAGGCAGCGAAACAATAAGAAGCGAGCGAGTAACATATACAACCATATTCATGAGTGCTGCTACTTCGGAAACAAAGCACGGTGTTGCCCACGGGTAATGCGGGATACAAGTTTAATGAGAGGATGCAGGATATAAACAAGAGTTTTGATCACTTTGTAACTAAGTTAAAATTGCACGTGAAGGGCTGTGTTTATGCAAATTCCGAGAGACTGTGTTTGTGAGGGATTGACAGTTAAGGCGGGTGGGAGAGTCACGTCATCATCACCCCTCCCATTCACCTCATTTCGCTCTGAGCTGAGCTCCGCAGCTAACACAGTAGTGATGGGAAGTTAGGATAATTTTACCGACTCGGACCTTTGAGTCTCGTTCAGCAAAATGAACAAATCTTTTTTCGAGTCAATTCGTTCAATTCTCTTTCCGGCTCAGACTGCATTGGTTAAGCTTATGGGCCTGTCATGTAATGATCGAGCGACTCAAACCCGAAGACTCGAGCGATGAACTAATCAATTCTGTTTCCGGCTCAGACTGAGTTGGTTAAGCTTATGGGGCTGTCACGTGATGAACGAACGACTCGAAAAACCCGAAGACTCGAAACAGGTGAATCAATTCCAATACAGAAACTATAGGAAGTTGTGCAAATGCGTATGCGCGACTGAACAAATCACTCCCACGAGACGACTCGTTCTTCCCGAGTCACATTAAAGATTCATTCAAAACGAACAAATAGTTCAAGAACGACTTTGTGACGCTGCCACCAAATACTCACAGAAAAATCCACAAGTTAATACACACGCTGTCTTTACAGTTTCTCCACACTGAATCCTCCAGGCACTGCTTAGAAAAGGTTACATTGACAATCGTGTTACGTTATTTTTAAAATGTTTCCTTTTCTTAGCACAAGCACAGCTGAGAAGCTTCGATGCATGTGCTCCATAACGCGTTAAAAAATCACGCATTTAATCACACTTTGCAATACAAGCAAAGGGGAACTTCTGTCAACGCATGATTTCCTGGTACACCGATTACATTGATCAGCGCTTCCCGATTCATTTTACCCTCGCACCCTCTTGGTTTGAAAAGAAGTATGAAAAAAGGTATTAGCCACGATTAAATGAATGGTAAAAAAGTAAGAGTGAAGCGAGGGTGACTTATTCAGGCAGGCAGGCGTCAGCTCAATAGCTCGAATTTGGATATAAGTAGGTTCTATTTAGTCGCCAGAAATATCTTTGTTAGGAATGGAAGTTGAATTTAGTTTTTAAATTTCTATGGTAAAGAAAAAGTTATGCAATGATGACTAAATTTAACTATATAAAGTCAAAACTTTTATATATAAAGTCATTTCTGAATATATAAAGTCAAAACTTGAATATATAAAGTAAGCGCTGGAATATATAAAGTCAAAACTTAAATATATAAAGTCAGCATTGGAATATATAAAGTAAGCGCTGCAATATATAAAGTCAAAACTTCAATATATAAAGTCAGCGTCGGAATATACAAAGTCAGAGCTGGAATATCCATCCATTTCCCAACCCATTGAATCAGACCACAGGGTCACAGGGGTCTGCTGGAGCCAATCCCAGCCAACACTGGGCGCAAGGCAGGAACCAATCCTGGGCAGGGCACATGCATCATTTTCAAAACATTAAACGAACAATGTTTTTTTAATTTATTTTTCTGAATACGTTTTTGTTAACTTAGTTCAGTTCAGAGTCGTTTCAATCAATAGATTTTGACTTTCACTTTATATATTCAGGAGTGAGTTTATATACTCCAACGCTGACTTTATATATTCAGGTTTTGACTTTAGATATTCCAGCGCTGACTTTATATATATTCCGACGCTGACTTTATATATTCAGGTTTTGACTTTATATATTCCAGGAATGACTTTATATATTCAGCTTTTGACTTTATATATTCGGGAATGACTTTATATATTCAAGTTTTGACTTTATATATTCCGAAAGTGACTTTATATATTCAAGTTTTGACTTTATATATAATCGGGAATGACTTTATATATTCAAGTTTTGACTTTATATATTCTGACGCCGACTTTATATATATTCACAAATTCAATGTATTTGCCTGTTTGGCACCCCATAGTATATCTGTGCGTGTATATATGTACACATGTATATATATATATATATATATATATATGCCTGCAACACTCATGACAATGACAAAACAATTACATTGTCAATCATGTTACGTTATTATTAAAATGTTTCCTTTTCTTTTTACTTCTCCGCTGCCAAGCGCGGTATTTTGCTATATATATATATATATATAGATATGAGAACAACACTCATATCAATGACAAAAGAATTACATTAACAATCATGTTACGTTATTTTTAAAATTTTTTCTTTTCTTTTTCATAACTTCTTTAACACACTACTTCTCCGCTGCGAAGCGCAGGTATTCTGCTAGTATATATATATATATGTATATGTATTTATGTGTGTATATATATATATATGTATGTATGTATGTGTGTATATATATGCATGTATGTGTATATATATATATATATATATTGTGGCATGCGGCTGGGGGTGGAGCTCAGCCGGAGGAGGGCTTGTGCCTCCTCCAGACCATGAGGGGGCGACTTCCCTGGTTGTGTTGGGGGCCACAGGTAGGGGGCTTGGATGTCCAACCCTGTAGGGGCCTGTGGCAACCGGCAGGTGGTGCCCCGGTGCCTGAAGAATCCAGCCACACCCGGAAGTGCTGGGGGGAAGAGGACTGGGGACACCCAGAAGGCTTCCAGGTGCGCAGCCGGCACTTCCGCCACACAGGGGCGTGTGCGCGGGGGATTGCCGGGGAAGCAGCTGGAACCCATCCGGGCTGGTATTTAAGGGGCCGCCTTCCTTCCGTCATCAGCAAGAGTCGGGTGGAAGAGGATGGAGCTCGGAGAGAGGAGTGGAGGCGGCCAGAAGGAAGGCACTGGGATGAGAGGCCTGGACTTTGGGGGATCGGTGCTAAAGTCACTGGGTTGAGCACGAACTTTGATTGTAAATAGTTTGTAAATAAAGGAGTGTGTTGGGTGAAACAATGATGTCCGCCTGTCTGTGTCTGGGTCCAGTTACACAAGATGTATGTGTGTGTATATATATATATGTGTATATGTATATATGTATATATCACTCACTCGCCAGCTTTGAGGCATGTATCTTAATGCTGTTTAGCTAGCAAACTTTGTTTGATATTTAAAATAAAGTGTTACTTAGGTCTTGATGAGTTTAAGTCTGGATATTCTGTTAAATGTATGCCACATTGAAAAGATAGATTGCAATTCAGATTGTGGATCGTAATATGATTTTTTGGAAAGATCGCCCACCCCTAATTTGACTAATCAAGTTTTCAAATTTATGTAGGATTCATTAACCCTTTGGTGAGCTACTTGGAAAGGGGTTGTATGCTACCGGAAGCTCGTGAGCAACGTGTTGGGGACCCATGCTCGAGAGACAAAGATTCTTTTTCTAGAACAATTTTTTTTTTTCTTCGATACAGAATTATATCCTTAAGATTAACAGGTGGGCTCACAATTATTCCAGATCTTGTTCTCAGCTCTGCAGAAAGTACCTCTGTAGCTTCCATTGGTGGAGCTTGCAAATTGTTACGTTATGCTACAGAAGTTGGAGCTGGTAGTGACAGAGCTGTTGGCACAAGAGGTGTGGATGGCTCTGTAGACAACATATACTGTAAACAATAAGGCACTGAAGCAGATAGGGCAGTAAGCTCTGAAGAGTTTGATATAGTCCCAAGTAAAGACAGAGTCACATCTGGAGTAGATATGGGAGTTGCTGTCCACACTGAAATATGCAGCTTTAGCCGATTGTAATGAATAATCTGAGGCTTTGCCCGGGGATCTGTCTGATTTACTATTTGGTAATTGATTTCAGGTTCTTCTTTGGTGCCATCCAGGTGCTTTAGAGTCTTAAATGGGTCCTTCCATCTATGAGAACATTTATTTCATGCCTGTGCTGGAATTTCTACCCAGACAAAATCAACAGGTTCATGTGGAGTGTGCCAGGTCTGGCAGAAATATTTTAAGAAACAGCATGAAAGGAACGGCAGGGCTTCCAGGGGTGGCATTTGACAATACAGGAACATCCCCAAGGAGAGCGTCAGTGGGAAGATGAGTTTCTCTACCAGGAGCCAGAAATAAAGCGGTATGTTTGGTGGTAGAATGAATATTTCTGTTATACGCCAACTCTATTTGGTGAAGGTGATCATCCCATTCTCCCTTTTTTTTTTCTTTACGTGACCCAACTAATACATTTACCTTGCCTAAGGAAAAAACAATCAATTAAGAGATCAGAAACAACTGAACTGAATGCATCTGTACTTTCAATATATTAAATCAAACTATTATCTATATTTTCTAAAATATATTACTTACAATATCTCAAATATATCTAATTGTATGAATGTTGCACACTGCTATGGTGTGCCTCTTCTAAACAATGGGGAAAGGTAACATTTAATCCAGTGGTTGAAGTTTATTGATGCAAAGGATTTCAAAGGGTTCCAAATTTTTATTACCGTACCTTAACAAAGGCTTCTTTTGGTCTTCATAACTCTTACAAAGCATTAGTGAAGTGGCTATTAATATGTTTGTGGTGTGGCAGTTGATCTGCCAGTAAAGTTACTTATTAATAAAGGACTCACAAGTCTTTTATTGAAGTATACAATATCAAGAGACATATATCTCACTTATGCCACCTCTGACTGTACCAAAGTGAAGCTTCTGGCTAAAGGAGAGCAATTGTCATCTAAATTAACTGACAATATTGTGAGACCAAGTAAAATAGAAGATGCCAATTATGAGACAGCCCAAAAGACAGAAGAGATTATTAATGTCATGATAGCACTGTATTCTGTTGACACAGCTCTGAAAGCACTAAAACACATGGCATACTGTGGTGTGTCTACTGATGGCATTGATCAATGTCATGAAAATATTTGCTGTACTTATTTAGTATTTTGAATTGGAAGAGCAGTGGTGTGCAAAGAAAATTAATCAAAGTTAGAAACACACCAAATGAGTTAGCAGAAAATATTGCACAACACATTAAAGAAACACTGGAAGAGAGATGTTTTTTTTATAAATGCAATGCGTTTACAAGTGACAACTGCAATAGAATGTTTGGTGGAATTCACCGTGAGGAAAAAAGGAGAAAATGTGTTTGCAACACAATCATTTTCGACTGGTGTGGACTGCACTGCACACATCTTTAACAATTGTGTACACATGGCGCAGACACACTGGATGTCGATATTGAGAAAATCATCTTTAAAATGTATCAGTATTTTTATATCTACATTGTGCGCACAAACAATCTGAAGTACTGCAAATTTGTTAAAATTCAATATAGAAGTCTCCTTTCTCACAGCAAGATATGATGGCTGTCATTATTCCCAGGTAATTTGAGAGGCTGCTACAGATGTTTGAAACCTTAAAAACATTATTTTTGTCAAAGGAAAAATCCTTCTTGATCAAAAAGTTTTTGAAAATGATTTCAGTCAGATTTACCCCCTGCCCATGCACTCACTCAGGTGTGTATTCCAATCATACCTTAAAGAAATGAAATGCAGAATAGCTAATTTGTGGGAGTAAAGAACTTTTTGAACAGAGTCCACACCATTACTTTCTGAATGCAAAACCAACAATTTCATGTCCCTTAAAGTCAAGGAACTATTGGCACAAGGATGGACTTGGTATGGAGTGAGGCTACTTCTGAGCTCGAGTTCAGTATCTGTATAAATCATGTATCTGGAGTAGTGAATGGCACCCATAGAGAAGTGCCATACTTTCATATGCATGGATCTGAGTGAGGCATTTGACTAGAATGACGTAGAAGCCTGTGTCAAATATGAGGTGGCAACTGATGATGCAAAGTGCTTTGATCAGTTCATCAGTCTGAAAAAATTCACAAAAAGGTGCAATAGTAATGGAGATTTCACTGATCTGCAAGCACACCAGAAGTGGATCAAATATTTTTAAGGGTCCAAAAGCACAGTTTCATTAGCTGCTGAAGATTATACAGTTGCTATTCCCTCTCGCAATGCGTATGTAGAGAGGTTTTTTTTTTCTCTGAAGCAAAGCCAGTGAACAAAAGAAAGGAGTCACTCAAGGGTCTTATATGTATAGATTATAATTTTAAATACATGTCTTGCAAAGATTTTAAAGCCTGCTAGCAATCAAAGAATGCAAGGCAAGGTTTGATCTTCAGGAAAAGTTAATCTGGACTGAAAAGTGTCCATAGTGGATAAGTAAGTTTAATGGCAGCTTACTTTTTTAATTTTCTTTTATTCGATGGCCATGAAAAGTAACAATATTATGTAAAATATGGAAAACGTTTAAACTTTTTTTCAGATTTGTTCATTTTATTTATGAGGGATATGTAAATGTTAAACTAAAAGAAAGAAAGTGTCACAAAAGTGAGACTAGGAGCGAGCTGAATGGACCAAGTGGAGGTGATTATCCGCCAGGCCAGGGGTTGGCGGGGTGCTCTAAACCTATTTCTGCAGATCAAATACGGGAAAAGCTGCCTGATCTGACGTCACTTCCTGTTCCGGCACCCAGACTGACGTCATTTCCGGTTCTGTCACCCAGACTGAAGTCAGTTCATCTGAGAACTCAAGGAAGCAACATCATTGTGTTGAATATAAATCTTTTGCAGGCAGGAACAATATACGGGTGGCTGCCCCAGACCTTTTTCAGTGTGGCGAGACTCGTTCTTTTACAGTGGCGTAGCCAGCAGGATGGCCTCCTGGTGGAATCAGAAGCCAAACCCACATTATGTCTCGACACACCATCATGCTGGGTCACTAAAGGCCTATCAGGTAGGAGAGAACTGTTCTTGTGTTGCCGAGCTGGGGTCTGACGGTGTGTGTCGGGGGGATCTGGAGTATGTTCCGACCCAGTTCTCCTTAAGGAGAACCTGGGAGCGTAGGCAGAAGACCTACAGATGGGGGCCGGGTTCTGAAAGGAACACAGTGGAGACCTATTATGGGCTCCCGAGGATGGGGACCGAACCAAAGAAACCCACAAAGAAAAACTTCTTTGAGAAAGGTGGGGGTGCCCTGGGTCAGCAGGTGAGGGAGATCATAAATTGGGAATACAACCCTGAGGAATCCCTCCGAGAACAGGCCATAACACTATGGCAGAAAGTCGGGTTTTGGCTATGGCCATATAATAAAAATTCCCAAAAGATTGTAGAAAAGGTGGCCTGTGCAATAATAATAAATGGCATACCCACTAAACTCGCCTAGCTGACCTGAGGACATTCATATAATAACATGGTCACCCTCGTGGGGATCATTAACACCTTGCAGGAGGAAACCCACTTGGGAGAACCAGAACGGAATCCCTGTGAACACAGAGGGAGTTGTGCCACTAATTTAGAGTCTTACTGTTACATTGTGGAACATGCTTTGGAAAACTCAGATGCGTGGCGGAGGGCTTCGCGAGGTGACACGAGGGTCTGCGGAGAAACACAGAGCAGGGGACAGAGTGCTCCTGCTAATCCTCTGGCCTTTTCTCATATGGGAGAAGCACTGGTCAATGGCTTTAAAGTATCATCTTTATTTGACTCTGGCAGTAACATTACCATTGTTGCTTGCCATTTAGTGTTGCTGACGACAAAGGTTAAAAATAAAGACCCGTCTAACCTGTATTCGTGGGGACATCTGGTCGTACGAGTCCACCCGCTGTTTCATCTGCCAAAACCACGTTATGAAGAAAATAATGGTGGTGGTGCACGACAATCCTCCATTCCCCTTAATACTCGGTAGAGACTGGTCAGATAAAAACTGCGGCATAACACTCGCTATCCCTACAAAAACACTAGGTCTTGTTATGGACGCTGATTCTGCGTCCTCAGCTACCTCCACACCGTGTACACAGCCAGTAGGGGAACAGAATGCGGCCTTAGAGAAGGAAGTGGAAACAGCCGGACCGTCGAAGAGCAATACATCATCTCCAAGCGCTGCACCAGCCTGGTCTGAAACCACACCCCTTGAGGTCGAGTCTGATCCCCTCAGTCATCTACTGTTTCAGTATAGGCAGACACCGGCTTCATTTAAAAGGGAGCAATGGAATGATGACTCCTGTAAATTTGCGAAAAATGCAGTGGTCTTAGTAGATGGCCAGCGCACAACACATCCCATGCCACAAGGTCCCCACTTTGTATTAAATAATGACCTTTTATATCGGGTGGCAGATCATGAAGGAGGGGTGAGGTCACTGCTCTTAGTTCCACGGACTTACCAGCAACAAGTCTGTAAACTAGCTCATACCCACCTCCTGGGAGCCCATCTGGGTCCCAAGAAAACTTTAGAGCGAATTAAGCTCCAATTTTTTTGGCCTGGGATTAATGAGGAGGTCCACCGCTTTTGCATATCCTGTCCGGAATGTCAATTACGGCAGATTCCTAGAAGGGACCGTGCTCCTCTAATCCCTTTACCCCTAATTGAAGTCCCTTTTGAACATATCGGGGTAGACCTAGTGGGACCCCTAGAGCCTTCAGCCAGAGGACATAAATATATAATGGTCCTGGTGGTTTATGCCACCCGATATCCTGAAGCTGTTCCATTACGCTTAGCCACTTCCAAAAATATAGCACGGAAGTTGGTAGGAGTATTTGCGCGAGTGGGGATCCCTAAAGAAATCCTGATGGATCAAGGGACTCCATTTAATTCGGAGACGTTCAGGGAGACAGCTAAGCTACAGAAAATAAAGCATTTAAAGACCTCTGTATATTATCCTCAAACAGATGGTCTAGTCGAGAGGTTTAATCAAACATGCTACGCAAGGTAGTCAATGAGGATGGAAGGAACTGGGATCACCTCCTCCCCCTCATCCTTTTTTCATATCGGGAAGTCACACAAGCCTCCACGGGGTTCTCACCTTTTGAATTATTGTATGGACGACAACCCCAGGGTTTATTGGATATATTAAAAGAAGGCTGGGAAGAGGAGGTCCTTCCCTCTGTAAATATACTTGAATATATCGCGCAATTACATGATAGATTTGCAAAAATTAGTCCTTTCCTACATTCTCACATGGAGAAGGCGCAAGCAGCCCAGGTTCATTGTTATAACCATGGCACATCTCTTCGGGCATTCCGCCTGGGGGATCGAGTCATGGTATTGGTTCCTACCTCACATTCCAAATTACTGGCTCATTGGCAAGGCCCATATGAAGTTAAGGAGAGGAAGGGTTTGGTCGATTATTTAATTATCCAACCTAATTGTCGACCTAAAGAGCGGATTTATCATGTCAATTTGCTGAAACCATGGAAGGAAAGGGATCCCGATCCCTCCTCCGGACAGCCCTGCTCACTCTTCGCTCATAAATTACACCTTAACTTTGGTGATGATTTGACTCGCCAACAGCAACAGGAGCTCAAAGCTGTTATCTGTCTGTCCCAGAGGTAGTGAGCGAAAATCGGACGAACCTCCCTAGTGGCGCATGACATAGTGACAAAACCAGGGGTTATAGTCAGAGAACGCCCATATCACCTTCCCGAAGCAAAAAAGGCAGAAGTGGAATTGGAGGTCAAACGAATGCTGGATCTAGGTGTGATAGAGGAAAGTTTTAGTCCCTGGTCCAATCCCATCATGTTGGTCAAAAAGCCAGATGGAAGTTGAAGGTTTTGCAATGACTTCCGTCGGCTTAACCAAGTCTCCCAATTTGAAACCTATTCGATGCCATGAGTGGATGACCTTCTCGAGCGGCTAGGACGTCACTTCCGGTTCCGGCACTCAGACTGAGGTTACTTCCGGTTCCGGCACCCAGACTGAAGTCACTTCCGGGTTACAGACTATAAAATCCTCCATCTTGCCTATCTAAGTCAGTTCATTCTGAGAACTCAAGGAAGCAACATCATTGTGTTGAATATAAATCTTTTGGAGCCAGGAACAATATACGGGTGGCTGCCCTAAACCTTTTTCAGTGTGTTGAGACAAAAGAGTATTTGGCCATACAGACAATTAAGACATTATAGTTCACTAAATTGTTGCATGATATTGGGGATATTTGGTAAGTACAACAACCAACATAAATACACATTTCCAGAATGCCTCCACTTGCTCATTTCGGCCAAAATCAACATATGGTCACCCTACTCAATGCAGATGTGAGAATTAACAAAAATTCAAATAATGTAAATGATAATGTATGAAAAAGTATTTCATGAAGCTTGGGATCATATTTTTAAAACCTTAAATAGTGGTTTTTAAAAATGATTGCAATTTGGAGAAATACTTAAAGCCTGGAAGCTAGCAAATGACTTCTAGACCAGTATAAACAAATGCAAAGCTTTGCACATACAAGTAAACATATTAGACATTATAACATATTGGGGTTCCAAATATTTAACAGACATTTTATGAGAAAAACTTCTGAATCATAGCATTCTCTTCAATGTTCTCTAGCAGATAGTGTACAGAAATTCATGTTGTGTTTCATACAGGTCAACAGAGGTTGTCCCTAAGCTGACTGAAACACCTCATTTGAATTATTGTGTACAGCTTTGGTCTCCATTTTACATAAAGAACATAAGAACATTAGAGATGAGCTACAGGATAGAGGCACACAGTGGGACTGGCATCTTAAGTGACTTGTGTGACACAGCATAAACATTACATAATAAACTATTCAGTATATATATATATATATATATATATATATATATATATGTGTATATATATATATATATATATATACTAATAAAAGGCAAAGCCCTCACTCACTCACTCACTCACTGACTCATCACTAATTCTCCAACTTCCCGTGTAGGTAGAAGGCTGAAATTTGGCAGGCTCATTCCTTACAGCTTACTTACAAAAGTTGGGCAGGTTTCATTTCGAAATTCTACGCCTAATGGTCATAACTGGAAGGTATTTTTCTCCATTAACTGTAATGGAGTTGAGCTGGAATGACGTGGGGGGGCGGAGTTTCGTGTGACAACATCACGCCGATCGTAATCACGTGAACTGATTGTCAGCGCAGTGCGTAGAAAACCAGGAAGACCTCCAAAAGCGCTTAAGAAAACATGCATTATATAATTGAGAAGGCAGCGAAAAACAATAAGAAGCGAGCGAGTGACATATACTACCATATTCATGAGTGTTGCTGCCTCGGAAAGAAAGAAAGGTGTAAACCTAAACTTTAAATTAAGTTCATAGACAGGCTACCGCTGGCGTTTCACATGCCCACAGGTAATGCGGGATACAAGTTTAATGAGAGGACGTAGGATATAAACGAGAGTTTTGATCACTTTGTAACTAAGTTAAAATTGTAGGTGAAGGGGTGTGCTTATGCAAATTCCGAGAGACTGTGTTTGTGGGGGATTGACAGTTAAGGCGGGTGGGGGAGTCACGTCATCATCTCCCCTCCCATTCATCTAATTTCGGTCTGAGCTGAGCTCCGCGCTAATGCCGTCTTTCGAAGCAACTTTGTCAGACTGCCACCAAATACTCACAGAAAAATCCACAAGTTAATACACACGCTATCTCTCGAGTTTCTCCACACTGAATCCTCCAGGCACTACTTACAAAAGGTCACATTGACAATCGTGTTACGTTATTTTTAAAATCTTTCCTTTTCTTAGCACAAGCACAGCTGAGAAGCTTCGATGCATGTGCTCCATAACGCTTAAAAATAATGCATTTAATCACACTTTGCATTACAAGCAAAGGGAGCTTTTGTCAATGCATGATTTCCTGGTACACGGATTACATTGATCAGTGCATCCCGATTCATTTTACCCTCGCACCACCTTAGTTTGAGAAGAAGTCTGAAAAAATATGAGGTTAACACAGAAAAACATCACCAATTCAAGCTTTATGAATAATCGATTCGCCATCAATAATTGTTTTGGTAAAGCCATCCTCCTTCCATTTTATAATTTTTCCGCCAATAGCCATGATTAAATGAACGGTAAATAAAGTAAGAGACTTATTTAGGCAGGCATATATATGACAGCAACACTCATGACAATGTCAATCATGTTACGTTATTATTAAAATGTTTCCTTTTCTTTTTCATTACTTCTTTAACACACTACTTCTCCGCTGCAAGGCGCGGGGATTTTGCTATATATATAATATATGAATGACCTCCAAAGAGCTGAGACTTTTGATATCATGAACGTGTCTGCAAAACTGTGGTCTCCTGCCCAGCAAAGTCGAGCAGCCAGCGCGCGCGCATAGCTGTGCCGGCCTTTGAGACGCTGACTGCGCTTCTGCCTTAAGTCAAAGTGAGCACTTTTAATTTTTTTCATCCTCCCCCTGCGCTATAGCCCAGACAAGTTCAAACACCGGACACCTTTTCTACACCACGGAAAAATAATATTAAGGTGATTCATCTCTCTATACTATATAAAAGAAAAAGGCAACTTTCCTTTCTTTACACCTTTTATCCCAAACCAAAGCCTTTCTCTCTTAACAGTGCAGAGGACACAAAACTAATTTTCTTTAAATGCCGGTAAGGCACATTACCAGAGGCACAAATTTGAACGTTCACATAGAAAATGTAATTTCTATACCACAGCCATTGTGTAGCGCCTTTCAAAAGGGATCTACTACCGAGAGATGATCCATATATATTTTAGCTGCTGTTAGTTACTTACCTGTTGTGTTACACAGTCTTTAAAATGTAGTTTACCCGCAACCACTCCAGTAGTGCTCAATGTACCTGTACTTCTTAAAACGTTAATGTTTTACTGTTTAATAACTTATAGACTATAT